>NC_085987.1:6647180-6936632 GCF_910591565.1 Cydia splendana | reverse complement strand
TTTTTTGTATGGAAAGGTATAATTATTATTTCGTAAATGAATTCTCCGTCCCTAAATTATACGAAAATTATATATAACTTGCCCTAGTTGCTAAGACTAGGAAGGAATATAGCATAGATTGGACCTGGGGAGCCGACCCTTTCACCCCCCCTTTTTGGGGGGTTTGCATAGTACGATCTCCCGGCTACCGGGCCAGATCAACTTTATTTGACCTAAGGAACAATCGTGCCAAGCGGCATCGCCTGAGACTAAAGTGCATGCTAAATGACCTTACTCAACCTACTATATAGATCGATCGATAACTCATAAAGTTTTAATGCTTAGGTTTACATAGGTATTTTAATTAAGGTAATTGTAAGTGTACAATTTAGTACTGTATTTGTGTCAACGTCGTGTCGTGATCTGAAGACAGAGATACTAGTTACGAGTGAAGCTGACGCAGTGGTAGTTACCTTGCGGGGAGTTAGGCGGCGACACGCGCGCCGTGCGCTGCAGCGGCGGGCGTATAGTGTCGTGCTCTGAAGACAGCGAGCTGCTGCGGCTTGACGCTGACGCAGACGCCGCATCCGCGGCGCGGGCCGCAGCGCTCGTGCACGGCTCGTTACTGGAAGCGTAAATACTTTTGCTAACAAATTCACAGGAACAATATTTTTATTTAGATATCATATATCTACAATCAGTTCCATTAATCCGATGGACCTCCTGGTAGCACACGGCGAATTTTTGCAGTAATACGGTACCCTCAGATTCTGAGAGACAAAGGCACCGCCTAAACACTTGAAAGGAACTTTACATTTAAAGCGAACCGTTCGTAGTTCGTAGGCCGGTACTGACCTGTCGTCTCCATCCACGGAGTAGGGCTGCTGCCGTTGCCGGATCTGCTCCATGCTCTCCGGGGGCAGGCCCAGGTTGGCCTCGTCGTCGTCGTTGAGGGGCACGTACTCGGGCGCGCATGCCACGTAGAATATGTCCTGGAAACATGAGTTTTATTAATACCTTTCAGCGGCGAAAAAGTGTGGATGCAAACGGAGTTGACGCTCGAGCGGCGGCGACTAGCGTAGCCATATTAGTAAATTGCTAGTAAAATGCGGAGCCCTGTTAGTAAAATGCAAATATAAATTATGTATATCGTATTTATATCCTCTGTCTTTCTGATACTTTTTGTCATCCTCTTCTCACTTTCTCCAAGTCCTCAACTCAAAGGTTAACTGGAAGATCCCTTAAAGGAATAAGTTTGCCTTTGTACTTAGGTTTACCTAATTGTAGTTTTTTTACAATAAAGAGTTTACTACTACTTCTACTAAATCTCTATATAAGCGTATTACGTAAAACGGTAATCGCTTGAAATGAACTAAAGCGTAGATATTAATGCACTTGCATACGTCAAACTGCCATCGCATCGTTAGACTGCACGTGTACGTATTAATTAAGCCGGATGACGTGACGTGGCAGGTTACTGACAACGGGCACCTGTAGACTAGTTCGAACTTACAAATTATTGATGGTCATTTCATTTTGTTAGGTAACATTCTTCCGTGTACAGTCAGCAGCAGAAGTTGCTAAGCGGGCGACGTGTTCAAAACGATCTTGACGCGATTTTATTGTTAAGCGTGTCAAGGTAACTTTGAACACCTCGCCCGCTTAGCAACTTCTGCTGCTGAGTGTACCTTACTCGCTCAACACGGCTAAAGTACCTACAAACTTTTATGTGTGTGTTTGCTGTAAGATTATATTAGTGTAAGTAAGATTATATATGTGAAGGTGGATTTTTTTTTATACTAGACAGGCAAACAAGCATACGGCCCGCCGGGTTGTAAGCAGTCTCCGTAGCCTATGGATGTCTGCAACTCCATACACATGCGCGTTGCCGACCCTCCGCACCCTCGTTGAGCTTTGGCAACCTTACTCACCGGCAGGAACAAATCATTATGAGTAGGGTTTTTTGTTATTTGGCTGCGGTTTTCTGTATTAAGGTGGAGGTCCCCAGTTGGGCTCTACTCTAGATCAGGAGTGACATCAGCTGTGCTGCCCTACCACACAAAGCGAAATGGCATTCACAGTAATCACAGTGCCCATACCTCTTTTTTGGACGTAGTTTAAGGACATACACGGGTCCATTAGATGCTGTGGGAGGGCACGTACTTAAGTAGTTTAAAACTGTTACACCACCACTGAAGAATTGGTGTGTAAGTACCTACCTAATATCATTATCAATAACAGACTTTTTTGTTACGTTAGTAAGTTAGAATGCTGAAGCTATTGATCGCCTAGTGACTGTGTTACATAAGTGCTAGATTATTGCTAGTCACTTGCCACGGCACGGGTATTATGCAAGCTGCTCTTTTTTGCACCTAAATAACCTATATTTTCCCGCTCACGATAATGAGATGCTTATAGCGCATTGTTGAGGCCTAGGTTTCTAAGTAATGCAGGGATGCCTAAGTGGATCTTCAATGAAGATTTGTTAGGTATTAACCTGTCGTCTACCCAAGCCGGAGATTGGAGATCAATTAACGGATTCTTTATTTTTAGGGTTCCGTACCCAAAGGGTAAAACGGGACCCTATTACTAAGACTTCGCTGTCCGTTCGTCCGTCCGTCCGTCCGTCCGTCCGTCCGTCCGTCCGTCCGTCTGTCACCAGGCTGTATCTCACGAACCGTGATAGCTAGACAGTTGAAATTTTCACAGATGATGTATTTCTGTTGCCGCTATAACAACAAATACTAAAAACAGAATAAAATAAAGATTTAAATGGGGCTCCCATACAACAAACGTGTTTTTTGACCAAAGTTAAGCAACGTCGGGAGTGGTCAGTATTTGGATGGGTTACCTTTTTTTTTTTTTGCTTTTTTTTTTGTTTTTTTTTTTTTTTTTTGCATTATGGTACGGAACCCTTCGTGCGCGAGTCCGACTCGCACTTGCCCGGTTTTTAATACATGGAATGCAAAGCAAATCAGGGGGCCGATTTTTGAAATTGACCGCTCGATTTCGTGTATTTCGTTCAATAATATCTCCACTACTAGGCATTTAAATTCTACTAATAGAATTGAAAACGAGTGGTCAATACCACTAGATTCCCAATTTCTATCGCTCGTATTTCAACAATTAGCATTTCGCCGTTTTCCACCGATTTTCGAGTGACGAAATCGAACGCTCGAAATTCAAAAATCGGCCCCCAGAGTGTGTTTTGAACGACGTTTCAAGTAAGAAAAAATAAAAAATCTTATAGTTTTATTTCATTTCTTTTTATGACATTTGATAACAAAAACCAATTGAAGTTTATATTATGTACCTACATAACTATAAAGTTAAACATCAAATGTGTAGATTGGGTAATTCAAAATCAGTTTCCGACTTTTATGTTTAGTTTAGTTAAGTTTAGACAAGTTTAAGTTTGTGTTTATTTTTTTGTTTGGTTCTAAAACTTAACTACTACGAGTAATACTCGTAATACTATTAGGTACTATTGGGCTATCAAGGTTAATAATGGAGTTTGTTTTGATTCGATAGAAACAATGATATATCTACTGAGGACAATCGAAAACAGAAGACTAGGGGACATGCGTCTCTACTTAAATACTGTTTTTTGCAATAATATAATATAATGTGAAATATAAAACACTACTGGGATTACGTTATTGGGGAACCTTTATAATCATCATTTATTTAAACGTCATTCAAGCGTATGGTTTTTTTAATCCATTGTAAATATGGGATTACAGGGGTATACTTTGTAATGGGATCCAAATCTGAAATGCCACCATATCGGATGACAAGTAACAAAGAACTTGGAACGCAACCAGCTGCTGTGAGGACGCAGTCTTCCGCTATAAGGCGGTACAAGCCTGCGGCTGCCGGTACAAGGTCTGCTGCGCCTAGAGTTCTTCCTTTGGAGAAGCACAGTGAACGGGAACCTGTTTATGAGTGGTTCCGTCCTTTATACACCCTCAAATCTCCACGGCTAGGAGCCTTATTTGCACTTAACTATTGCCCGAAAAAATAAGAAGTACATTTTTAAGCAATGAAAATTAACTTCCATTTTTAATTCGACGATTATAAAGTAAATGCGATTATATATATTCTGAATAGCAGTTATATTTATTTCTTTTTATAGCCTTTCATAGTCAAAACCAATTACTGTAAATCCATAAAGATAAATATAATGAAATTAGAAATTACCTATGTTGAAACCATTAATATTAGTTTTTGAAGGTTTCTGTTGTGAATGTTTGATGTTTTTGAGTTTTTTGATTTGGTACTTCTGATAAATATGTAAAATATAAACAATAACTTAAATCGAAACGAAGGAGTAGTTAGCTACACAGCAAGTCATTTGAAATCTCACACAGAAGAAGTCAAGCTTGATCAGGCGACATGTCTACAGATAAAACTTGAAAATGCTATTATTTTAGGCATATAATATAGATTTTCCCCTTCAAACTTAAATGCTTCAAATTTTATAGCTTCTTTGTGTAATCAGAGCATACCATAAAGTAATAATAACAGGTGTCATTAACACATATTATATGATTGATTTCATTTATTATAATGAATTACAGTTCAACTGTCCTTCAACGGATTTTATATATTTCTCGATGGCTGCTGTCAGGGGTCGTTATTTTCATTCGTCGCCTATCTTCGAATTTCGGAGGCAATCAGCCTTGCCGTGACGTCACTTTGGATGCGTGTTTGGATGCGTCATGAGTGAAAATAGACATTTGTTGGCTATCGCGCACTATCCTTTCAACAACACTAATAGATTGTGGTGTGAAGGGGGCTATTATTGACTTTTCCATACTGACAACTGGCTACTTACGTGATAATTTTGCGCAAAGACCACACTAGCCTCAAGATACGGCTTATTGGCGCATTAAGTTATTCATAACTTCACAAGCGTCTCCCGCGTAATCGTAAAACTTACTTTGCTAGGTATCCTTCAATCTCACAGTAGGTTATGTCATTTTATTTTTATTTCGAAGTTGTACTTACGCGTTGTCCACACAGCAGCTTAAGGCCGGGGATGCAGGCGGCGTGCACCAGCGAACCGTTCGCCACCAGACGTATCTCCAATAAGTCTTCGGCGAACGCCATTATGTATGGGAACGCGTTCACTGCAACCAATAATTAATACGCTTCATAACATATCTTATTTTCTAATATAGTATGTGCCGAACAAAATGTATGAATATTGGAGGTACGCGCTTATGCCTTCTTATTTTATTCGTCCGTGGCTTTAGGTACTTACTAACGACATCACTGTTGAAAAATGAATGTACATAATACCTTTAAACGAGCAATTCTTGTTTATTTATATATATCGGGGATCTCGGGGTTTTCCGGGGCGATAAATCGATCTAGCTAGGTATTATCTCTGGGAAAACGCGCATTTTCGAGTTTTTATATGTTTTCCGAGCAAAGCTCGGTCTCCCAGATATTTTGTTATTAAATAAAAAAAATCTTAAAGTTAAGTAGAAACAAACATGAAGACGAAGGTGAAAAGTTATCTCATTAATGCCAATTACAAAGTGCCTTGTTCTAAACTTTTTGTAGGTAATTAATAAAAGTTCTCAGCGAGCAGTTTTGAAAATATAACTTCTCATAAATCAAATCCCAACAAAAACATTTTCATGTAAAATGTTGCCAAGACGAAACCATAAGGCTCGCACTGACAAAAAGTTATTATATCTCTTGTAGAGCCAAGCTTCTAACTCTACAAGCCCTAACTTCACAGACTCTACACCTTAGTCAAAATATGTGGCTTGACCGTTTCGTCACATGGGCGTAAGGTGAAAAATGTTTTCACTATTCATTATTTTTTATATTATAAAATAGTTCTTGTAGTAACGAAACGGCCAAGCCACATATTTTAACTAAGGTGTAGAGTCTGTGAAGATAGGGCTTGTAGAGTTAGAAGCTTGGCTCTACAAGAGATCTGATAACTTTTTGTCAGTGCGAGCCTTATGGTTTCGTCTTGGCAACATTTTACATGAAAATGTTTTTGGTGGGATTTCACATCTTTTTGTAAGTTGCTTATGACTATCTTTCCATCCCCTAATTTAAAGGGTTGCGGTTGATTTACTATTAAAAATCATGAAATACGTACCTGGGGGCATTTTTTATACAATCTGCTTTTTACTGATTCCCCATACAAACTTCAACCCCCGTTTTTTCGCCTAACGCCTTTTTCCACCCCTTTTCACCCTTACGGGGTGATTTTGGGATTGAAACCTATTCTATATCCTTCCCCATAACAAAAACTGTCTATATACCAAATTCCAACTACATCGGTTCAGCGGTTATTGATTTCCCATACAAAATTCCACCCCCCTTTTCACCCCCTTAGGGGCTAAAAATTTCAAGTATTAGAATTTTTTTGTTGTTTGTGGACTAATACTATGTTACATACCAAATTTCAGCTTCCTAGGACTTCAGGAAGTACCCTAGAGGTTTTGATGATCAACAGTGAGTCAGTGACGAAATCAGGGTTTTTTAGACATGAATAAAATCTAAAGTATAAGAGCTATGCAATTGAAAATGTTTATGCTTAATAAGTTTACTATTGACATCATATCCCGAGAGTTTTGTTTATCTGATATAATCCAAACCCAAGTTATGAGGGTTCAGAAATACGACGAAGGGATTCGAGAAAAGGTAGGTAGGCCCTTGCGCTTCGCTTTGCTCGTCTTGGCAGGGGCACTACCGTGCCCCCCGATATTGAAAGTATAAAAAAAACCTCTGCAATCATCCATTACTTTTTATTACATTTTATAAACGAGTTGTGTAAAAAACCGAGTAAGTGCGAGTCGGACTCGCGCACGAAGGGTTCCGTACCATAATGAAAAAAAAAACGGAAAAAAATGCAAAAAAAAAACGGTCACCCATCCAAGTACTGACCACGCCCGACGTTGCTTAACTTTGGTCAAAAATCACGTTTGTTGTATGGGAGCCCCATTTAAATCTTTATTTTATTCTGTTTTTAGTATTTGTTGTTATAGCGGCAACAGAAATACATCATCTGTGAAAATTTCAACTGTCTAGCTATCACGGTTTGTGAGATACAGCCTGGCGACAGACAGACAGACGGACGGACGGACGGACGGACGAACGGACGGACGGACGGACAGACGGACAGCGAAGTCTTAGTAATAGGGTCCCGTTTTACCTTTTGGGTACGGAACCCTAAAAACACAGTGAAAATTTCATTTTCTAGGTAATAATATTAAAACAAAAGTACTTATAGATGTTTATTTTTAAACGTTCATTAACCGACTTTCAAAGGAGGAGGTTATCAATTCGACCGTATTTTTTTATTTTTGTTTTGTATGTATGTTACGTTACATCAGGACTCCGTCAGGATTTGATAAATTGTTTTTGTTTATGTATATTATGTATAGTCCCATGTTGGTCCCGTTTTTGTCAAAACCAAGTATTAATATGTCGTTCACGTTAACTATGCTCAGACAGTTTTTATTTTGCATAAAGTACCTATGGGTTTGTGGGAGATTTTCATCTTAAGAGAAAGTTAAATTATGTACAGTCGCCATCAAATATATTGGCGCGGTCAAGGTGTTCATAAATATTTGAACACGCCACTATTGTCAAGGCGTTAGAGTGCGTGTTCATATATTTTTGAGCACCTCGGCCGCTCCGATATATCTGATGGCGACTGTATGTTCCTTACCGACTGCCAGCGGCACCGAAGTCCAGTGGAAGTCGTATTCGGCCTCGCTCTCCAGCCCGCGGTTGGTCAGCCTCTCGAAGTGGCAGGTATCTGATGTGGAACGTTTATTAGCTGTTGAGATCTTAATCCCTTTTCTACCACCAACACACATGGGGAGATTAGGGAGTTCAACGGTACGATATTTGCTATCATGGACGTATATCTCAGGACTGGCCTTACGGGCAATAGTGTAAATGGGGCATGAATGGGGCTAGTACAGCGGTATGACACCGCTACAACGCAATTGGTTGATGAGTTCACATCACGCGCGCGATTGGTCGCAACTATAGTTCGTTTATTTTAGCATTGGAAAGAACTTGAAAGAAGGTAAGCGATCTTGACGTGTCTTTTAATTGAAAAACGCTTTTTAAAAATCAGTAACTATTACTTATGAAAGCAGAAGAATATAAATGATCGTATTAGATACATAATTGTTACATATTTGCCGTAACTTATTTTTAAAATGTGTTTTTCAATTAAAATACGCATCAAGATTGTTTACCTTATTTCTAATGCTAAAAAAAACGAACTATAGTTCCGTTAGACTGGACGATTGGCTCAAATTCGCGAGTGACACCGCTGAGCTAGTACAATTTTTAGTGCTCGTAATGCCCGTCCTGAGATAAATACGTCAATGTTTTCTATATACAGACAGAAACGCTAGCTATAGTCTGTTCGAGAAACGGAAAACGGTGAAAAATAGAGATAATACTCCTAAAAATACGTGTGATACCTCATTAGATCCGTAATGATGTCTAGAAAAATGTATTCGAAGTGTGTATTAGCACACATAAAATTAGAAAAGTTATTAACAAAAAAAGGGAGAAAAAAGTAGATTTTTCTTATTTCCCAAATATCTCAAAAAGCATTAATATTTAAGAAACCAAAATTAATATTATAACAGAGCAGGATATTTCCAATCAAACATTCTATACTTCCAGAACTGTATCTCCATTATTTATACTTTTTATTCAACGCTGAACACCGCCCTCCGCGCCTCATTTTCGGGAAACGCGCGCGGCGTGGTAAAGCGATTACGTAACATTAAATATAATTTTAAAGGTATTCAATATTCACTGAAAAATAAAAAAAAAATATGGTGTATTTAAAACATGTCAACAAATGTAATACTTGTAGAAATTTATCTTAAAGCTATTTTTTCAACAAGTTAGGCAATTGTTAATGAACAAAATTTTCTCGAAATTCCTTTTTTATTGAAAACGAAAAAAAAAATGTATAAATAACTATTGTAAAATTTCCTCGCTTTCTAGAGCCCTTCTCATATACATGCTTAATAAGATGACGTTATAAAAGTTCTGAAATAAAAAAATAATTTGGTTATAATATTGTTTTATATTTTACAATTTTATCTTGATTTTTCGTTTATCGTCAATTTTCTATGTTATTCTAAAACTTATTTTAAGCAAAGTATTAACTTTATTACAACTTTTATAATGTGATCTTATTAAGCATGTATATGAGAAGGGCTCTAGAAAGCGACAAAATTTTACAATAGTTATTTATACATTTTTATTCGTTTTCAATAAAGAAGGATGTTCGAGAAAATTTTGTTGATTAACAATTGCATAACTTATTGAAAAAAATACTTTAAGATAAATTTATACAAGTAGTACATTTTTTAACATGTTTTAAATACACCATAATTTTTTAAAATTTTTCAATCAATATTTAATATCTTTAAAATTATATTTAATGTTACGTAATCGTTTATTCACGCCGCGCGCGTTTCTCGAAAATGAGGCGCGGAGGGCTGTGTTCAGCGTTGAATAAAAAGTATAAATAATGGAGATACAGTTCTGCAAGTATGGAATGTTTGATTGGAAATATCCTCCTCTTTTATAATATTAATTTTGGTTTCTTAAATATTAATACTTTTTGGAAAATAAAAAATATCTACTTTTTTTCCTTATTTTTTGTTTATAACTTTTGATATTTTTTGTGTGCTAATACACGCTTCGAATACATTTTTCTAGACATCATTACGAATCTAATGAGGTATCACACGTATTTTTAGGAGTATTATCTCTATTTTTCACCGTTTTCCGTTTCTCGAACAGACTACTAGTCGTACAACAACCTACGCGGAGCAACTGTAGCTTTTCTTTGTAGTAGGTACATGTATACGGTATGTAGGTTCATGTTTTCATGAAAACTCAAGGTCAATATTTCAATGACCGCAAAATGAAAGTATTATGAAAAGGTATTATATTGTAGTACCTGCACGAATCAGGTTATTTTATTAATCACTTTTTTGCTACTATATTTGTGTATACCAAGGACCATATACCTACATATGTAGGTACAAAGAAATTGGATAATATATTAGTATCAGATGGGTAGGTCATACATAACTCCAATCATAATCAACTATACTAATAGAAGAATGTTTACACAAATAATTAGTTCATTCGTTCGCTTTACCTTGCAAATAATATGGCGCATGATATTTGTCAAAGAGAAATTGAGTCTTTAATCAGTTTGAATACTTGGGTGATAAGTTGATAACCGTTGGTAGTTGCTATGGAGATCAAACATTACATAATACAATTCTCGCACACAGCATGTCGCGTGCGTGACATTTTCCTTGAACTCGGAGCGCGCCTGTTGTGGCCGATGCGTTACTACGTGATTAGCGGCTTCTTATTACAGTACTGTAATTATAATCTATGGCATGGTCGGTCCCGTTCGTCGCCTAAGCGCAGCGCTAGTCGCCACTGTGAGCTCGTTTCTCGTATTATACGACGTGTCGCGTGCGTGGCATTTTCTCCGTGGCCCACGGAACGCACTCTCCTGGCTGACGCCGACAGCCCAGCACGCTCCAAGGGTGCGTTCCGTGACCATAACTGTGCTGTAGATATACTCTTAAGGTGATACTAACGGTTGTAGCACAGCACGATCTGTCGGTCCCGCTCGTCGCCTATGCGCAGCGCGTTCACGAGGGTGCCGCGGCGTTGCTCGGCGTTGTCAGCTCGTTTCACGCACTAGGTACAAAATTAATCGTATTAACATTCACTCATTTTACGTACCGTACCTATAAGGCAGGGGGTTCCCAAACTAAGCACCGCATCGCGGCGCCCTACTGGGGCGCCGTGAGGCAATCCTCCTCACCATGTTACCTATCTATTTCGAATAACCTAGCTAGGTTAGGGCGCCGCCGCGGAAATTTTAAACTTTCAAGTGCGCCGCGGACTGAAAGAAATTGGGAACCCCTGCTGTAAGGTCTACCACTTATCTCAAGCGGTTGGTAAAGAACTTGCGCGGTGACTTTTTACTAGAAAGTACTTGGGACTAAAACTAGTCAACAGCCAAGCCTTTAACCAATCAGTGGCTGCCCTAATATCTTCTTACCAACCGCCTCAGTTAAACGGTAGTACTATAGTACTCGCGGACCAGCGAAGCAAGGGGTAGGTAAGACCTTTTTCGAGCAAGTCTGATGAAAATAAAACTTCATAAATGATAAAATTATGGTTATCAACGTTATCGTGTTCTTACTGGAATTCATAAGAACACGTCAAAAACTAAGTTATTATTTTTCGTAAGTAATTACTGATAGATGATTTTTATTGAAAATACTTCTTATACAAACTACGTCGACACAACGATAGCGCCATTTAATGTACACGCAAAACAGAGCCATCTATTGGTCAATGTGGTCACCAAATTTATTAGTGTTATTTATAGCCGACGGTACTTTACGCTGCTTCAGAAAGCGCCACAAATACAGTAAAACCTTCAGTAGGTACGTCATAATAGATTTTTACGATACAAGTGCGGAAAAGAGGAAATTAGAAACGAGTGGTGATAAATTTAAACACGACCGAAGACCGACCGAAATCTAATAACACTAAGAACAGTTTCGATTTTGTAACGTGAAACGGAAAAGCGGAACAAAATTCGTGGCATCAGTGCGTAGAGAGCCTTAGGTTTAGTTAGTAAAATAATTTTAGCCATGATCCATGAGCTCCACTCGTCAACCAAGAGCTGGATTAAATGCGCAAAACAGGTACCTAAATTATAATGTTGTACTTTCCATATATTATTGTCAACCTAGAATATATATAAAGAGATAAGCTCACCTGTCCACTGCCGCAGTCAACGACCTCCCAGTGATGTTTGTACCCTGCCACAATTACGCCAGAGTCGTAGTTCAAATACTTAATCAGCGACGGTACCTCGCCCAGCATGACGTCCTGACAACAACAAACGAATGTCAACAGTACCACTTCAACATAGGGTTCATTTTTGGATTTTGTCGCGCTGTGCAAAAATATAACGGTATTATCTACTTCTAATAAACGTGTACCTGATTGGAACAAGATATTTGGTTGGAGTTATAATCCGTTAGGCTCGATTGACCAAATTGATTCTTCTTCTTTTTTATATACCTACAGGATTATTAAGGATTAGGTTTAGATAGGATCTTTGATTCATGATAGCTACGCAATTTTGCTGACTGTACATACTAATCTTGGAATAAACTCGGGTTGGTTGAATCAACACTTGATTAGAAAACGATTCTCAGCTGATTAGAAAACTATTCGACTACAGTGCTTTTGTAAACGTCTTAACGAACTAACTACGAGTACATCTGGCGAAAATAGGATAGAGGTCACAATAGCACTTCAGTCGAGGAAGTAACTTTAGCTTTTGTAATTTACTGCCCCAAGTGAATAACATATACATATATGGACGGAACTTCTATATAAGACAGTGAATAACGGACATTAATTATGATTCGTATCAGCTTAAGTATTATTATGGGAATTATAACAATCCTTGAGCACCTAGATGTATACTACATATGTAACATGTACATTCCTTGTGTGCTTCTGAAATTGGTACAAGTACTTACTCGTATTTAGGTAGGTACATTCGTTTTTTTATCGATCGAACTTTATTACATTATGTGTAATTTATTATGAACGCTATTTAGGTACACACATTAGGTACTTACTTCGAAAATACTAATATGTACGTGACTGACGGTGATCCTACCGCTATTCAGTTTCTCGTCAGCTCAGAGGTCATCCAAGAAAAACGACCGTCCTCATCCGAATTTATGTAATTGCCATGCACCCCTCAAACGACCTAGTTACACTGGCGTGAAAAACACGCGCAAAACGTACCTAGGTCGTTTCGGTCGAATTCACGACCTTCAGTTTTTGTTAATGTCGGGCGATAAAATAGTACATTGACATTTCAGAATAAACCTTACATAAATTGGGCCGAAGCGTGTCCTATCCTTGATTAAGCTATTCTGAAGAAATAGACGTAATTAGCGAGGACAATTGCGCATCGTATTGCGTGATACTTCTCAGTTAATGACTCACGAAGTCCAATTAAAGATAAGATTTTGTGCTGACTACATTGGGACACTTACAGCGTCCACAATTTCGCAGATAAAGGCAAATAGACATAACTCATACGATTTGCCGATTAGATATAGCCTTTACTTAAAACGAGTAACTTTTATGCAAAGTTTAAGTATGTCTGGCAATGGCAGGCCTTAAACGAACTAGTTGACGAACGTTGCTTAATCAGATTTCTTCTGATCCATTTGGAAGCTATAGGAATGTAAACTACGAGTTCCGATGGTTCTTACGATTGCCGATTGGATGTAAACATATTATTACTCATTATTAAGAAGAGATAGACCTACTTATATCCGTATTGACTTTCTCTCCTGCGAACTTTGTGAATTTACCTTAGAAATATACCCTCAAGGGTGTGAAGCCAAGAATTTGAACGAGACAAAAGAATGGCCGGTTTTTTACCTTCTATCTCACATAATCTGAAAATATACTTCTGTTTAATATTTTGCTAGTCAGATCCCTCGGTAATATCACTTATTTTATAAAATAATACCCTGCATATCAATTATAGTATTTAAAAATACTGTAATTGATAAGCAGGGTAACGATATATGTACAACTGAAAATACTTAAATTAAATTTAAACATTTGTATAGCTAATAGGTATGAGTGCAAATGTTGTCTCAATGGGTAGGTAACATTCATTCAACTTATTTTATAAAAACTACAATTTTGCGTTAGCCCCCTCTTAATTTCCCATGGAGGCTCCGGTTTGTATTTTGCCGAGCTTACGATACGAGTACCTTGATATGCACGTAGTCGAAGCCTTTGTCGTTGTCGAGCCGTTCCTCCTCCGCCATGATCAGCACCCGCCTGCTGACCGACACGACGAGGGTGATCCTGCCACCTGCACATAAACACATTCTCTTTGTATGTTATTTGGAGTGAAACATAGGTAGGTAGTTCGGTAGTCCGTCGGAGATGAACATGTTAAACTTGTAGCCTGGACAACCATTTCTGTCACAAAAAAATGGTTTTATTAGGATCAGACTATACGTCGAGCCAGATCAAATCATTCTATTGAGCTGTAGATGCAACTGGGAAAACGAATAGAAAAACAAGGCCATATTATATAGTAAGACGTACATTTCTATAGAACGTGACACTGTACAGCGTGAACCGGAGGCCAAAGATACATAATATAAAGAGAGAAAGAAGAGAAGACAGTTATAAAGAGAAACTTGCTCAGGTTACTCCAAGAGCACAGTCTCATACAGCACGCGCCGGCGTAGGTAGAGCTTAGCTAGTGGCACGGATACAATCATGTGACTCACTGTGCTCCACCAGGTCGAAGAAGTGTGCGGTCTTGGTGCGTGAGAGGCGCGCCTGCTTGCAGTCCTGCAGCGGCCGCATGGCCCAGGCGCCGGCGTACAGCTGGGCGAGCGGGACGGCGTAGACGCCGGCGCTGCTGGCGTTGCTGGACGCGGAGCTGACGCCGTTGGCGCGCGCTCCGACGCGGAACAGACCGGCGCGCTCCGTCAGGCGCACGGCGCGTACGCTGCCCTCCCATCGGAGGATTACGCGGGTCGTGCCACTGTCTGTGTGATGAAGGATTTTTTTAAAATTCTATGAAAGGAGTAAGTTTCGAATCAGGGTTTACTGATTTAAAACTACCTACATGTTTTTTCAACCCAACAGCGACAAAACGGAAACTGTAATTAATACTTTGCTGGACGACTCTACCTTCGAGTATGTATGTGTTGTTGTTGGTGGACAGCAGCAGCTTGCCTTCCGAGATCTGCTCGGCGCAGACGGGCGCGCCGGGCAGCGGGGTCGAGCGCCACACGCGGCCCTCCCACGGCGCACGGCGGCCGCTCCCTGCCGCAAAACAACAACCCGACATGTGACAAATACCTACACAAATTAGATCAGAGTATACACAATTACACATGAAACCAAAAGTTGACTCCCGTTCCCGAAAGTTAAGGATGCTGGATCTTAATTTCTTGTTGTTATGTTTTAGCCCAAAACCCGGTAGCTGGTATTATATTGTTCGTCAAGCTCTGAACTTTCGGTAACTAACTACTAACTAATAACTTTGAAGTAAATATACTGCGCTTTATTATTTTCGTGCTCACTATAGCATAAAATCTTATTTATTAGTGTCAACTAGCTTTAAAACAGAGTGCCTAATCAAACTTAAAATTGGATCAAAATAATTAAAAAAAGGTTCACATCGGTACAGCGAGTTGGTCCTACTCGCATTGGTTGGTTTGAAAACTAATCAACTGTTACTAGAGTCTGTTCGGAAAGAGAAGAGTCGTGGTATGTATTGGGCCCCATACATTCCACGACTCTTCTCTTTCAGCAAGAATCTAATAGCTTGATGCAGGGAATTCGATTAAAATTATGCTGATTCGATACATTTGCGTATTCGAGCGCCCTCGGTTATGCAAAATTAACACCCACATGCTCCTATGAAACTTATTTTCATTATTTTAAGGTTTAGAATCTCGTGAACATTTCTGTTAGCAAAAGCTTTTAATCGGTTTGGACAGTGGCCACGTTATAGCTAAAGCAAATTCTCTGGCTGGATATTCAATCAAAACGTTCGTATATAACAGATAAAGCGTTAGTATCGTCGGCAAAGCACGTAGTTTTACCGTAGATATTCACAGTAACAATAGATATTAGTTTTCAACAGAAACAACGCAAAAGAGAGAGTTAAATATTTATAAGAGTGAATGACTGGTGCTGCTGTTTTATTCCAGGAACACTACAATAGGGATGTTTCCTCTACTTAAAATAAATTATTTCACACCGTGCACGAATAAAGCACCAGATAATTATTAGAAAAACATAGATATCTGTTATTTTTAAAAATAATTTATATTTAATAAAACTGATTGAAATATAAAAAGTAGGTGAGTTGGCCGTGACGTCACTATACTCGTTTTCATATAAATTCCATATTAGCAAATAGTTTTGACAGTTCTAATAAAGAAGCTGATTTGACTAGTAGGAGCCTATTATTAATTACTTCTCTATATTTCCCCTGCACTATATTGCTACATCCAGACTTGCTCAGTATATTTCGTCGGGTGACAAGCAAAACTCACTAAGTACTATCAAAAAATTAAAGTAACAATGCACTTTATTACACTTGTAACACGGTTTATTGTCCAATAATTTCAATGATGTTAGTTAGTGACTTTTGCTTGTCACCCGACGATTTGTCAATCACTACGAAATCGGCTCTAGTTTATTTCGTGAAAATTTTAATGTTACATCATTGACTTAGGTGGAAAAATGATGTTTCTCAGTCTTCGCACACAAGTCAATACCTCTATATTATTAGGTCATTACCTATGAAATTGGCGTTTTGTACGGAGAATTTCAACGAAACACGAATTTCCATACAATTAATTTTGCGGATATTTTTTTGATGGCTAATTCAAACCAAACAAAATTTTTCCAGTAATTTTTGACACCTTTAAGGTATGTTTTCAATATCTCCATTTCTTGAAAATTGGTACCATTAGAAAAATATAAGTAATTTTAATACTCGAACCGACAGCACATGAAAAGACCTATTTTCAAGGCTTAATTCTGAACACTTAACAATAAAAAATAACAATTAATTGTATGTAAAATCGTTGTTTATTGAGTGCACTGTAGTTTTATTGTAATTGTGTATGTACTTTTGTAAAAAAAAAAAAACTAGGATCAGACTTATATCTATGAACAAAAACGCCAATTTCATAGGTAAGGACCTAATATTTATGAAGTAAAAGGTACATCGTTTTTACACTCATTCTCATTCAAGAGAAATGCATGTACACATCAACTTATACACACTGGTGGTATTTGCTTCATCTGAAACGCACACTTTTACGTCATGAATATGTTTCAAGTGCAGGTTTAAAACTCGCAAAGGCAAATAGGCGTACAATAGGCATGTTGACAATATTTTAGAACTGTATTCATTCACGTAATTATTACAAAAAAAATATTTAAAAAATTTTTTCATTAATTTTAAACACTAAATAGAGCTTAATTAATTTAGTCTTTAAAGTTTGAGCCTAAACGCTCCAAGCTGTCACGTGATGTCACGAACAGATAAATAAACAAACTGCTGCCAAAATGTCAGCCTAGCGTAGATCAAAAGCTGTAGTATTTAATTTATCTCTCTTTCTAAAATGTAAGTATTACGGAAATATATAAGCTAAAATAATTAATAACAAGTTTTACATGTCTTATGCAGTGCCTATGTGTAAAAGAACAACAATCAAGACCCTAGAGTATAAAACAAATATTTGTTACATGATACTTACGTTGCAGTTACGAATTTTACTTGAATGATTTTGTTAATTGCGCACTATATGTATACATACATATTACGTTCAGCGATGATAAATACATTTCAGAAATTAATCACAATAACTGATTTCACACAAAAACACTTACAGTTACAATTTAAGATGAATTATTATGATACAACTAAAATTTTGAATGCAAATATAGCGGGCGCAGATACTTAAAACTTTTTAAAATTTCATTTTTTTTCTTTCCGACAGCCAACGTGGCAATGACAGTTCCATTCAGCCAAATTATTAAAAAGATTTTGGTGAAATATCGTATTATATAAGATTTTATTTATTTAATAACAAATAAATATATACTTTATATCTTGTAATAATATTTTTTGTACGTAATAAATGTCTATTGTCGAAATAAAAAATACATACAGTTTTTGAACATCCAAACTCTTTGGTGGTGTCGTATGGATTACGGTCAGGTTTGACGACTTGTCTGTGGTGTTTCTCATGTCATGACGTCACGCGCTCCGATTGGCGTTTACAGTCACGTGATACTGGGCATTATTTTAAATACTTTTGATTATTTATAATTAATTTATTACGCATATTTACACTTGCAAAATATGATTTTCGGCATTCTAATATTCCCTGCTATGGTAAAAACATAACATGTTATATATTCGCGATTCATGTCAACATGCCTATGGCAGGTCGCAGGAATTTAGTTTAGTACGATTTAATTTGATGTTTTTCAGACATTTTCCTCGCGTTGTTGGTGTGGTGAAACGTTGTGTTTCGCTCCCGCGTGCCTTCAAACTAGTGATCCAAAAGACTCGAGCCTTTGGAGCTCTATTTTTTAGGGCTCGCCTCATTTCTTGACGCCTAAAAGGCTAAAAGCCTATTTAGCTCTTTAGCCCCCGAGCCTAGTTCTATTTAAGATCCTAGACTCTTGGGGCTAATAACCTTATTAAGCCCCTAAAAAAAAGCCTATTTAGCTCTAAAAAAAGAGCTAAAAGGCTCGAGTCCTTTGGATCACTACTTCAAACCCTTGCAGCGCTCAAGATTCCACATTTAGAACCACTCGCTACGTTTGTGGTTCAATTTTGGAATCCTTCACTTGCTCGGGTTGATACCCGACAGCGTGCTAATGCACGAGTGGTTAAACAGCAACTTTTCCCTCTTGTAAAACAAATAACTTAGAGAATATAGAATCAACAATATATAGTCAGTAACATTCGTAATTTTATTTCTCCATTCTTGCATCCTGCCGACAGTTATGCAATATTTATAAAGATTTCGCATGGGCTGATATTCGCACGCCTATTTACCCACGCTCGAACAGTTAGCCCCACCGCGCAGCCTCCCAGACTCTTCAAAAGCCGACTCCCGCGGTTCCGTCATTAGGCATAACTTTGACAAGCTCGTACTTTACTTAACGGCGCCACTGCAAAAGAAGCTTGCGTAAGTTATCCGTAGACGGGAAAAAAATTGAAGCATGTTGGGATGCGCAGTGTAGCCAACTTAAAATTTCAAAGTTGCTATTACTCTAAAAGCTTCAACTAGTTAGTAAAAGATTGTTATTACTATCTGTAAAGTAGGCAACACTGATTACTGCTAAACCTGAAGAAGTCTGACCAATCGTCGATGTGACGAGTAAAAGCTGGTCAAAAAAAATGTATATAGATAATAAGTTGGCTGAATCCCCTCTGTTTTAAGAAGTGATGGATATTCCATATTTCTATTTTAAAATACATATCACGTAAGCTTTGTATTTAGAGAATACATTTACTTATGTAAGATGATAACAGATCGATTTATCGCCCCCGAAATCCCCATAGCAATTTTAGCATAGCAAATTTCATCGAAATCGTTAGAGCCGTTTCCGAGATCCCCTAAATATATATATGTCGGACCCTGACATCAGAAAGACGTATTGCAGCGTTATAGTTCATTATTTTAGACGCCTGTATAAAATCGATTAGCAATGTTGAGCTACGTATTATTTGGTTGTAACAAAATAAATAAAGTTGCGTAGAGAGTAACGCCATCTATTGGCGTGTTGTTGAACTGAGATGACAGGTAGGCTTTGGAACGTCGAGAGGTTTCTCTCGAGTGAGCGTAGGCACGAGTTGGCATTTTTGTCGGTATGTTGGTAGACTGGTCGAGCAGGTTTGCCAACTTGACTTTGAGGCGGGAGCAGAGAGGCTCCGCCGCTGGTAGTTCTTCTTGATCGGACCGCGCTAGAGATCGGACGTACTCGTTAGCCAACCTCGTGCCTAACTCGCTACGTTCCTGAAGGTTTATACCTGAAGGATTATTCTGATAGCTTATAGAATCCCGCGTTCTTTAACCATTTAGCTAAGTGTTTTATTTCAAGTGTTATTTTGATTTCTTATGTTTCATTAGAAGCTTACTTTTGTGAAATAAAGAAATGATGTGTTATGTGTTGTTTTAACTTGTTTTGAAAAGATTTGTCCCTCTGAGTTTGTTGCCGGTCCCATATAGGGCTAAATCTTCTCAGGTCAGATATGTAGGGTTGGAGCCGGCCTAGTTTGACTTGAATAAAGATTTAAACGGTTTCTTTTTACTTTCATATCGCTCCCTTGAGTTAAAAATAGCAATTAGTTCTTTTAAACATTTAGTACTGAAGTATAGTAGGCACTAGTATGGTTAACGAGTCCTAATGTTTATTTCATGCACTGGTAGCAATGGTAGCATACTGGTTTAGCTGTGAAGTAATACATTATCGTACTACCCCCACGCGCCCACCGCCTTTTAGGACCATCGGTATTCCACATCAGCAAGTGGGATGGATGCAGAGTTTCATGTATTGCTTACCCAGCCACCTGGGAGTGTGGTGTATTTCCATGTATTTCTGGTGACCTACATTCCATAATCTGGACACGTGGTAATGGTAAGCTCACGTGTCTAACCTTGATTGAAAGGTGAGTGTAATTCATTGTTATTTGGTGAGAATTATTGTGAAATTGTGAATAAAATTGTGATTGAGGCAGTCGAGCATAGCGGTCGTTACGTGACGTCATCTCTGGGATCGTTACGTTTCTTTGTAATTAATTTTTGTAATCCATTTAAATCGAAGCGATCTTGAGTTATTTTGATTTGAAATCCATACTGTTAATTAAAACCGAGTATTAGCTATTACAACGTAATATTATTTCATCGCTTACTTGTGAATTTACCCTCAATAATAGATTTTTCATGAAAATACAATTAATTTTTATAATCCATTTAAATCTAAGTGATCTTGAATTATTTTGATGTGAAATCCATCTTGTTAATTACAATCAAATATCGGCTATCACGACGTGATATTATTTTATCGCTCACTTGTGAATGTACTCTCAATAATTGATTTTTTATGAAGATAAAATTAATTTTTATAATCCATTTAAATCTAAGTGATCTTGAATTATTTTGAAGTGAAATCCATGTTGTTAATTACAACCAAATATCGGCTATCACGACGTGATATTATTTCATCGCTCACTTGTGCTTCTACCCTCAAAAATATTTTTTTTTGAAAATACAATGCACCGTTAGAAATTGATCCTGTAATCCTGTTTAGTAATTAATAAAATTGCGACAAATTATTGCCCGTAATGCCGTGATAGATCACAAATCGTGCATACTATGGAAACATGAGCTACGCATATGAAAATTAATGTTACAGTGTCCTGCAGCCCGAGCCGAGCCAACTTACAGACACCATTACGCATGTGACACAGAAGCAGCTGTGCAGTACCATCTGTGCTGGAGATTTGGAAAAAAAAGGACAGGTTTCGTTTTAATTGTTTATTAGTGAATATTATTTCGAGTGTAATGGCGAAGCATAACAGTCGAACGTAACTAATAAGCTGTCACTTTTCGTATTGGCCCCTTTTACCGCGTTACTTATTTTTGGGACACGTGTTTGTTTGTTCATAGAAGGAAATAAAACGCACTCATTGAAGTTTAAATTTTAATCTGAAGTCCCGTATCCTATGGCAATATGTCTTTTGTGTCCGCTACTAGGGCACATTCACAAACCCTGAAGTTTAACCTGCATACATGATAAACCTGATACCGTGCAAATGATGATTTCAGTAATAGCCAGCTATGATGAACCACATCGTGCATCTCGCCATCTGCCGCAGCAACGGCAACTGCAAGTTGGAAAGCATCAGCCTTCGTGCTTGGGTCGGACTTCACCACCACCACCTTTGACTGGGACGCGTGCATCATGCTTTATTAATCTGGTGAGCAGTTCCCATTTTGTTGGGATTATTTTGAGAGGATTTACTTCTGCATAGAAGTTTTGAGCGAGTTTCTGTTGTTAAAGCTAAAGTAGAAAGCTGAGTTTCTGTTGTTAAAGCTAAAGTAGAAAGCTATCTTTAGTGATTTTGATCAGTGATGTTCAGTTTCAGTTGATCAGTTGACGCTGATAGTACCAATGGTTCTGAGTAACATGATTTAAAGAACCGTTTTTATTTTCTTTTTGGAATTCACTCTTAACATTGTTTTTGCTTTCGATGGACTGAAAGCTTGTACTTTCGAAGGACTGAAAGTACGCCCGATGGACTGGGCAATACTGTCATGCTTTCGATGGACTGAAGGCAAGCCCGATGGACTGGGCACTACTGTTATGCTTTCGATGGACTGACGGCACGCCCGATGGACTGGGCACTACTGTTTTGCTTTCGATGGACTGAAGGCACGCCCGATGGACTGGGCACTAATGTTTTGCTTTAGATGGACTGGGTATTGTTTAGTGACCGCATCAGAAGTGCCGGAGCATGTAAGAGGTGCACGTGGTCTGCTTTTTATGTGCAGAATGCTCTTTGCAAGGAGTAGCACTTACGCGGCTGAGATGGTTACTTCTGACGAGGGTCTGGTATCTGCCGAAGGACTGGCAATGCACCGAAGGACTGGTGTTGTTTTGTTAAAAATGAATTCCCGTTGATGTGCTGTGTTCATATGAGTAAAATTGGCATTATTAAGTCAGAGTGCTATTTATTTTAAGATGTCCTATAATGATTATTATCACATTTGACCAAAATATTTTTTTTATGCCAGATAATTTCTCCGTAAATTGATATTGATGACAATAGTAGTGATACTGTCGAGCAATGAATTAGAGCTGTTGTGATTTGTGTTTTTGATGTTTGAGATTGTTCTGTTTTCACATAAATTTGAGAGTATCCGCTAGATGGAGGCGATGATTAATGGAGTGTATCCGCTAGATAGCGGCGATGATTACTGATTATTTTTATTAAGTCGTTGCTCGATGGACTATTTTTGACTAGAGAATTGAGGATTGTTAAAGTAATTTTGAACAATCATTTTTTCTGGTTGGATTGATAACAAAGTTTGATTTTAATAGTAATTGGAGAGAGACCCAAATTGTTGGTCAGGAATGACCGAGCGATGAGATACTGTGCTGAGTATTTTGTTACAGAATCAAATGCATACACCCACACACGAGGACGTGTGTAGCGCAGGACGGCCGTGTCGGACCCTGACATCAGAAAGACGTATTGCAGCGTTATAGTTCATTATTTTAGACGCCTGTATAAAATCGATTAGCAATGTTGAGCTACGTATTATTTGGTTGTAACAAAATAAATAAAGTTGCGTAGAGAGTAACGCCATCTATTGGCGTGTTGTTGAACTGAGATGACAGGTAGAAGGCTTTGGAACGTCGAGAGGTTTCTCTCGAGTGAGCGTAGGCACGAGTTGGCATTTTTGTCGGTATGTTGGTAGACTGGTCGAGCAGGTTTGCCAACTTGACTTTGAGGCGGGAGCAGAGAGGCTCCGCCGCTGGTAGTTATTCTTGATCGGACCGCGCTAAAGATCGGACGTACTCGTTAGCCAACCTCGTGCCTAACTCGCTACGTTCCTGAAGGTTTATACCTGAAGGATTATTCTGATAGCTTATAGAATCACGCGTTCTTTAACCATTTAGCTAAGTGTTTTATTTCAAGTGTTATTTTGATTTCTTATGTTTCATTAGAAGCTTACTTTTGTGAAATAAAGAAATGATGTGTTATGTGTTGTTTTAACTTGTTTTGAAAAGATTTGTCCCTCTGAGTTTGTTGCCGGTCCCATATAGGGCTAAATCTTCTCAGGTCAGATATGTAGGGTTGAAGCCGGCCTAGTTTGACTTGAATAAAGATTTAAACGGTTTCTTTTTACTTTCAAATCGCTCCCTTGAGTTAAAAATAGCAATTAGTTCTTTTAAACATTTAGTACTGAAGTATAGTAGGCACTAGTATGGTTAACGAGTCCTAATGTAATAGCAATGGTAGCATACTGGTTTAGCTGTGGAGTAATACATTATCGTACTACCCCCACGCGCCCACCCCCTTTTAGGACCATCGGTATTCCACATATATAAATAAATAAATATCCAAGGATTGCTCGTTTAAAGGTATTAGATAAACCCTTCTTCCCCGAATTGCCAATATGTAATTGGATATCGTTTGACGGCCTCCTAGCCTAGTCGGTAGTGACCCTGCCTACGAAGCAGGAGGACCAGGGTTCGAATCCTGGTAAGGGCATTTATTTGTGTGTTTATCATAAATATTTGTTCCTGAGTTATGGATGTTTTCTATGTATATAAGTATGTATAATTATATATTATATTTATCGTCGTCTAGTACCCACAAGCCTTATTGAGCTTACCGTGTGGGACTAGATTGATCTGTGCAAAATTGTCCTATTTAATATTTATATATTTATTATTATTTATTTATATCAATAAACCGATAATATGCAATACGTACAATTAGTCAAATGCATACCTACACATATACAGAATACCATTTAATATAGTGGTAGGTAATGCAATTACTCTGTGCATTTATAGGCTTACTTATTATCATATGACCTAAATACCGAGGCATGTCCGTTACATGCAAAATTTGATCTCTTGCCGAAATAATTAAATCAGTTTTAATTCAATATTAAAACCAGGGATCGGATACCGGTGTTTTTTGTATGGGAACGACAATGGTATTTTTTCGTTCTTTGTTAATTATTTCATTTCCAATTGGGCAATCTAATAATACGAAGTGAGTCCTACATTTCGAGTGTAAAATAATTCCAAAATATGGTTATTTCGAAGGTTTTGCAAACGCCGGTTCCGATCCCTGATTAAAACTGTCACGAGCCATACTAACATGAAACACAAAATTAGGTACTGTCAGCATCAATAGTAGCGAATGAAACAACGGTCCAAAAGTATCTGCCATCCGGCAATTATTTCCCAAATAGAGATAGAAACTAATTTTTGGGCATATTCATTTTAACTTGTACTTTTTAAAGTACATGTTATAGCGTGATGTAGGTAAGTTGTGTAAGTTGTGTTTAAGTCACGTCTAACTGTCGCTTTCTTGACAAAATATATGGGGTTTGACATTGACCGTCAGTTTTGTGACGATTGCCAACCGGCCGTTAATGGTAGGTACACAGTTAATTAAAAACCGGCCAAGTGCGAGTCGGACTATTAAAACGGCAAAAAAATCACGTTTGTTGTATGGGAGCCCTCTTAAATATTTATTTTATTATGTTTTTTAGTATTTGTTGTAATAGCGCCAACAAAAATACATCATCTGTGAAAATTTCAACTGTCTAGCTATCACGGTTCATGAGATACAGCCTGGTGACAGACCGACGGACGGACAGCGAAGTCTTAGTAATAGGGTCCCGTTTTCACCCTTCGGGTACGGAACCATAAAAACGGCTTTTTAGGGTTCCGTACCCAAAGGGTAAAACGGGACCCTATTACTAAGACTTCGCTGTCCGTCCGTCCGTCCGTCTGTCACCAGGCTGTATCTCACGAACCGTGATAGCTAGACAGTTGAAATTTTCACAGATGATGTATTTCTGTTGCCGCTATAACAACAAATACTAAAAACAGAATAAAATAAAGATTTAAATGGGGCTCCCATACAACAAACGTGATTTTTGACCAAAGTTAAGCAACGTCGGGAGTGGTCAGTATTTGGATGGGTGACCGTTTTTTTTTTTTTTTGTTTTTTTTTTTTTGCATTATGGTACGGAACCCTTCGTGCGCGAGTCCGACTCGCACTTGCCCGGTTTTTACATAAATATACACGGTGGCTAGAAAATAACTGCATTCTTGAGGTTTTGGTATTATACTGAGCATCTTTATACTATTCGATCAACCCGAAATCGCGAAAAAAAAAATTGGCTGTTTCATACATTTTCTATGTGAGGGTAAATAGTAAAAGTAGCTCAGTATAATCCCAAAACCTCCCTGGCAACTGCAATGCAGTTATTTTTTAGCCATCTTGTATACACCTAAACAAAAAACCTAACTGTTAACTGCTATCATTTGAGTGTCCTATATGTATCTTTTTGCATTTGCATTTGACTATTCCTAGTTCTGTATGTATATCAAGAACCATCGCCTTAAAAAGTATCTCAGTCGGCGCGGAAGTGCCAGCAAGGAAGCGAGTCCTCAATAGGGCAAGTTGACCTGGATAGGCAAAGGGCTCGTCGAGGTGACCTAATTCAGTATTTGATTGCTTCAAATCCTGTCACCGTATATAAATGGACATCTGGCTGATTAAAGGATGACTCACGCTAGTCCGGGTCGGGCCCGGGCCGAGGCGTCCGTCATGTCATTTTGACGGCTGATCGGTGATCACGTGGTGCTTTCCGTAGAAAACGAAGCGCCGGAAGCTCCGGCCCGGCCCCGGTGCGGTCTAGCGTGAGTCATCTTTAATATAGCAGATCGACCTAAATCAGGTCAGTGGACTTAAAATGTATATTTATCGATTGACCAATGTTTAATGTCTGAACGATATGATCGCAGCTGAACGGATATTTAAAAATAAAAGCGGTACAAAAGGCGCTGTCAACACTTTCCTCTGTAGTATGTTACTTTATCGAGTGGAATCTAGAACAGCTTAAAATACCCATATGACTGGAATCGAAAATGTATTCTGTTGTGTGAACAGTTGAGGTACTGCAGGTTAGGCAACCAGCGAGGGGTGAGAGGTTTTTGATCCTGAAGTAAAAAAAATACATACACGTAATTATAGTGTACCTGTGGCGTGTAGTTACCATGGTTGTTGGTGTTGTTCATAAACGCGTCGCAAGCCTCAAGTAGCTATTAATACTATACCCCAGAAAAATACTCACGCTATATACACAAATCAGTACTTTTTCTCTAACATGCAATGAAATATTGATGTTATGTTCCTTATAATAGGCTGCGAAGCATGACGTTTCAGGTGCGGCTAGGACAAAAGGTCGTTAATGGAATTTCATACACATCTTGCAGGCCTAGGCCGGCAAAGTCCTCTTTTTTAATTTTCATTTCACAGATTATTGTGACACAGCATCGTGGCATTCATCCTTAAAAAAAAAACTAGAGGCAGTATTTGCTTTATGGTTCGTAATGACACTCTGGGCTGTAACCGCGAAAATCGAAGTTCGCAAATTGCGGGCATTTTTCTCTGTCACTCTTATTACGCCTTCATTGGAGTAAAAGAGAAAGATCCCCGCAATTTGCGAATATCGGTTTTCGCGGTAGCCCCCTGCCACTACGCCTATAAAAAAAAAACAAAAAACAATGTTTGCTATAATTTGCAGTTTTATTTGTATAAAATCAACATGAACTTAATAAATAATACATTCTATAATTTTATAATTTTAAATTATAAATTTAACTACACAAATAAAAACATTTAAAATATTTCATCTAAACGTTAGCGGTAAAAAGGTCTACTCAAACACGCGTAGTTATATTTTTTTAATTGTTATGGAGGTAAAGTTGAAAAATATTCATTCTGTTTTATTGGATTTATGGTGCGTTGTTGATTTTTTGACTTTAATATGAGTTTCGACGAAATAATGAAATTAATACATATTAACTTGCTGCCTCTACCGCCAAGTCAAAGACGAAGTATGTATATGGTTGCTTATGGCAAATTTATTATTTGAGAAACTAAGAAAAATAGCTTACAGTTTATTAGAAACAGTTTTGTGGCATATTTTAAATGAATGTAACTACAAATTCGTCAACACTGTGGAAATTATACTTATTTACTCCATGCATAAAGCAACGATGTATGTGAAACATGATATCAACATGAAAGACTATGTAAACTTATATGACGAAAACGACAGTCAGACGGATACAAGGCGAAAAAATCAAAGATACATGAAAATATACGGGTAGTAAAAATACACGACTCGTGTAAAACATACGCGTGATAATGATATAGGTACGTGTTGGTTATATTTTGGGTGTCGTTTACTTTTAGTTTTTTCTATAAATAAAACTTGGGTTTCGTGGATTTTTTATTTTATTTATTTCATTGCATGTTTGAGAAAAGCACTATACATACCTCGGCGGGAAATGGGGTTGCCCGCGCTTAGACCTATCCGGCCTCGCTTCGCTCGGCCGTCTATATGTCTTCGGCCGGCAACCCCTTTCGTCCCGGCCTCTGTAGTAATGTACTATTAAGTAATTGGCAAAGGCAGAGACAAATGGTGACCTATGATTAATAATTTAACCAGTAGAAAAAGCACACGACTTGCATAACTCGTCGTCTATACTTTCTCCAATACCTACGCTTAACTTTAGCATAAACTAGTAGTTCGCCCCGAACTGAGAACTCGCGGTTCGCCAAAAAGATCAATTGAATGCAGTGCTACTTGGTCGTGAAATGATCCAAAACCGCGTGCGATTTATTGCAAGATTTGTGGAGCCCTTAAAATTGATAAATTTAAGTCACCATAGAGATTAAAATAAACTGTATCTGTAGTAAGTCGCAATCTTTCTTGTCAAATGTCAAATACTAATATTATGATTATTTTATTTCGTTTTTATCTTGCTAATTATTTTAAAATCTGAAATTAAAAAACAATATTATAAATGTGTAAACCGAGCCCCTTCATTTGATACCAAACTCGACCATACTTTTTGCAATTAAAATGACCAGAATAGTAAGACCCCTCACAAATAGCTTTTTAGCATTTTAAGCTCTTCTAGCTCAATAACCTCTTGATCGAGCTTGCTAAAAATTTAATGACTAAAATATAATGCCCTCAACTATACGTTCACCCAATTTAATTTAAATTAGAACAAATTTACTTGTGTATCAAACTATCCTCTGATAGTTCAGCTTAAAAACATCGAAATGCCGGGACGTGCCCCTAGCTTGCCCTAGCCAGCCGTGTGTTCCAAGTTGAATGTAAGAACTTAACTTCGCTTCGCTCGCTCGTTCGACTACCACACTCAGTATAGTTAACCCCCGACACAAAAAGAGGGGTGTTATAGGTATGTTTGACGACAATGTGGTTTATTTTATTGAAGGCGAGTTTCCTTGCTTGGTGGGTGTTAGCTATGTTTGATAGAAATCGGTCCAGCAGTGTGAAGAGTATCAGCTCTTATTCACCGTGATGTAAGGCATTTTTGACTTATAATGGATTGCATTGAATGGATTGATTGCATATATCTTATTAGGGGGTTGATTAAAATGTTATACTAAGACTATGTTTGAGGTAAAGTTTGTAGCCACAGAGTTGACTGCGAAGCGGTTATCTCAGCACACAGCTGCGACTTCGTAGGTACTTGTGGTCTAACTAACATTTAAACACCGTACTTATGAAACAAGGATGGCAACTTAGTTGGTCTCATTCTTGACTTAAGTTTCTGTCTTATATCTTTGGCAGTTAAAAGCGATATCGTCGTTAAGTTCTCGAGTTTTACTAACGGCGCGAAATGAATTAGAGATTCACTAGATATGAAATAGTAAAGATATTTGACGTTCCACGGCAAAAGGTACCTTATGGCGGCCGCAGTAATATTGGAGCGGCGTTAATAATAGCGTAAGCGCCAACCACCATAAGGTACCTTTTGCCGTGGAACGTCACATATCTTTACTATTTCATATCTAGTGAATCTCTAATTCATTTCCCGAATGCATTGTCAATAATTAAACTTTTTATGTAATCACGGTCATAGATTCAGATAGTTCATTGCTCGAATACGCTTTAATACTAAATATTTTGTTGGAAGCAGCCGACCGGCGCAATCAACGGCATCCGCTTCGTTAACTGAAACCGGAAATTTAACCAGTTCAAAGCGTTTATAGGGCCACGTAAATGTGTAACAGGTTTATTTCTGTCTATTTGCACATTAATAGAACGTTATTGTGCAAAATTAAGCACGTAAAGCGAGATATGTGACGTTATTTTAATGATTTTTGTGTCACGTTTGACCCGACCGCTACGTAAAATTGCTACGCAAAATCGTGTATAATACTTATGCTCGACGCCCTCTACGGACGTGATTTTTGTAGCACGCCTACGCGGTGAAAACGTTACAGCTAGCCCATTATTATGATGGCAGATTTATCATTTAAAACTGGACTTTTCAGGAAGGTGACGGATGGCTTATCATTATCAATATCGATAAACGATAAAGCCACAATTTGCAACCGTCATTTCTCTACTGAATTGTACCATTATGTTCGTTTCAGCTACACTTTCATTCGTTTTTGGTGTCTTTACAATTGTTAAAAGCGTCGCGGAACAACCCTTACCGTTGAGCATGTTTACTGTCCAGTCCATGTAGGTCAATGCCCGATGTTCTATTTAAAACTCGGCCAAGTACGAGAACGGCATCAGTTCGGAGTAGTTTGGAACAGTACCTTTAAGACTTGGTCAAACAATTTTAGTTGGAGTTTGATATGAACCAGTGGGTCGTGTTAAATTAATAAGTATATGTTTTATTCCGTTTTCAAAATCCTGAGTTACGATTTATTAATTTTAAATGTTTTAGTATAACAAGTACCTATTTTTGAATCTATTTCCGAATCGCACGGTCAGGTGTTTTGACCTGAAAAGGACAACGAACATGGCAAATGAGAAAGCGACTTTACATAGTAAAAACATCTAGTCCAGTTATTCCAACGCTTAAGCAATGGTACCGCCGGAATAATTTTAATTTAGACCTTCATTTTTCATTTGTAAATAAATAAATCATATATAATATAATACATGCTGATACGGAAAAAAAAACACTCAAGCATCACAACAATTAATAGACAACAGAAGATTATTTGGATAAATATAATCGCCTATACTCTGTCTGTATCTTTACGTATTTAAATAAAAGTAAAGAAATAATTTGTACATCTTCGGGTAGGTAGTTATAACATTTATTGGTTAACCAACCAAATTGACGACCGGTGTGGCCTAGTGGATAGTGACCCTGCCTGCGAAGCCGATGGTCCTGGGTTCGAATCCCAGTAAGGGCATTTATTTGTGTGATGAACACTAATATTTGTTCCTGAGTCATGGCTGTTTTCTATGTATATAAGTATGTAAGTATGTATATCGTCGCTTAGCACCCATAGTACAAGCTTTGCTAGTACTATGGGTGCAAGTAGTTTGGGGCTAGGTTGATCTGTGTAAGATGTCCCCTAATATTTAATTTATTTTATTTAAATACAAAACCGCCTGGATCAGTCACTGAACGACCTGATTTTAACCTACATTATTTGATCGTGTAATGTTTTCATCTACCCTCAACTGGGTTAAGGAGCCATTTGAGGGTAGATATTGTTTACTTTTATTTAAGTACGTAAAGATACAGAATACAGCAACATATATAACATATATACACATATCTAGGTAAGAGACGTAATCTCGGCTCAACATTCTGTACCTGCCTAAAGCCGATAAGGGCACAGTTATTTGTTACATTAAAAGGGATGTGACACGCGCATTACCGACCTTTTAAAAAATATTTACGAGGCTGCGTTTCCAGCGTAAGGTCAGGTCGAAGGGAAGGAATAAGGTATGTAGACGGCGACACAGCGCGTCTACAAGACCTTTATTCGAAAAACAAATATAGTATAGGATAGAGATAGTTTGTCAATATGAAGGGGGATGAACGTTGCTGGGGGATGAACATTGCTCACGTCCGTAGGAGATTGCCACATACGCCCTACACGTGTCCCCCGGGTGGCGCTAAACGAGCAACAACCTTATTGGCTGCTGTACTTGTTGCTACATGCGACCTCACAGCACCTCAGTCGTCAGTTCTGAATATCTTTATAGACGACTGAACGAATGCCATACGAATAAATATTTATTTAGTCGTATGGCACAAGTATATAATATAGGCAATAAATTAACAATTAAAATTACAACAAAACAATTATTAAGTCAGATGTCAACATTCAGTGTGTTCAGCCATGCGGTTGCATGGGTTGTGAGATGAAGGAGGTCTTCCGGTGGTCCAGAGTATGAATGCAGAGGGCAGCGCTGGATAATGTGTTCCATGGTTTGGGCCTCTTCACCACATTCACACAAGGCTGAGTCCTTCCGTCCCCACCTGTGCAAGAGGTAGTTGCATCGGCCGTGTCCCGTTCTAAGTCTGTTCAAGCGACACCATTGCTGTCTAGGAAGATCAAAACCGGCAAGTCGATGTGCTGGGTTAACAACTCTCGAGTCTACATCTGCGGCGCACCATTCATTTTCCCAGGCTTCAGGGAAAATGAATGGTGCGCCGATACGAATAAATAAAAATATGAACCCGCTGCGGAACAGCTTTACGGTCCGTCAAAAATTTGGCCAACAAAAATAAAGGGGATGGGGCAAGTTTTGTCAGCGGTAAGGGCATTTTACAACCTATCGGCCCCAAATGTGGCAGGTGTGATTCACCGAGCAGCTTATGGAAAAGAGTGAGACGCTAGAATTCTTGATATGTCTTTCCAAATGGCAGTCACTACCCCACTGCATATCCCAGTTTTTCCCCGAATGCTGGGTACCTGGAGGAGTATAATCAAACGCCACTTGACAATGCTCGATGGAAAGAGTCGGACGCTCTATCCTGTCATTATTGAGTCGAGCTCTCAACAAAAAATGGGAATAGCTGCGTCCTTATAGCTTGTACAGTAGAATGACCCGTGATTAAGAGTCTATACTATACACTGTGGTTAAAAAATAACTGCATTCCCGTTGCCAGGGAGGTTTTGGGATTATACTGAGCAACTTTTACTATGGGACCAACTCCGAAATAGCGAAAAAAATTCCTCCCATAGAAAATAAACCAGCCAAAATGTATGAAACAGCCAAATTTTTTTTCGCGATTTCGGGGTTGGTCCCATAGTAAAAGTTGCTCTGTATAATCTCAAAACCTCCCTGGCAACGGGAATGCAGTTATTTTTTAGCCACCCTGTATACACGTAACTTACGTTGGACCTGGCCGGACGAGGCGAGGCTGGTGGGCGCGTCGCCCCGCAGCACTGCGTCCAGCTTGATAGCTTGTCCAATGTGCAGGAACCGCTCCGTGCGCGCTGCGCCCGCACTCTGACTGTTGCCCGACCACACGTCGGACAGCGCGCGGCGGGATAGCATTGGCTGCGAATGAGATGCATGTCTTAGGCCTAGGTCTCTAGTTGATGCCATTCTGCTGCGTGCATTTGCAACAAGACGCTTACACAGCGTAAGGGCTGATTTACACGACGCGCGAACTCGCATGCGATTTTAGTTACATTGCGGACTGTTGGTTACGTCCAATTCAACCGACCGATCAAAGCCCGCAATGTAATGAAACTCGCATGCGAGTTCTTGCATCGTCTAAATGAGCCCTAACTTGGGAACCGAACATAAGCTTTGTGACTCAGGACAAAGATATGCCCCTTACAGAGCAGGGAAAGCGCGAAATGTATGAAATTAATTAACTGCTTTTTTATTCGATATTGTTTAGCTTGTATTGATTAAATCTTACTTTGTAAGCTAAGAATAAAATTATCACATCGCTTTAACATGGCCTCAAAGTTCAGCTAACTATTATATTTACAATTGGCCCCGACGCTGCAGCATAAGAACCCTTCGACATTCATAACCCATACAGTTGTAAATCCTTACCACTTTGTGGTCTGTGCAGTGTTCCGAGTATATGTCTTTAATGAGGGTGTCGAGGGTCCGCTGACGCTTCTGCGTGAAGATCGGCGTTTGGAACGCGGACTTCTCGCCGTTCATCATTTTTACCTGCAAGAAAACACTCATATTAACTATGTACTTACATATTCTTACATAACCATAAGAGCAAAGAAAATATTGCGATGATTGTCACATTAATTAGGATGTTTCGCAAAAATATTGAAAAAACACAAAAGCGATTGAAACAGGTCACACTTTGAATAATATGTTTTGCAAAAGAAAAAAAGTCAGTATTAGTCAATAACTGCAGCTACCGGTTATAAACATAATATAATTTCTTTAATTAGTGTTCTATGATCCATTGGTTAATAGGCACATAATTACTTAAAATATATTGTTAATATTTATAATAAATACATTAAATTAATTAAAATAAATTTAAATTTGAATTTCACACAATCTGCTACCCATGATCATTAAATTGTTAAGATTGTTTGTGCATGGGTTATGTAATCCATATTCAATTTAACTTATTATTAAGTAATTAATAATTAATGTAAAATTAGAATAGGGAGAATAAATGTTTGTCATACTCCAAATCCAATTAAACAATTTAACTCAGGCATCTTTCGGATTGAAAGGATTTTAAGTTTAAGTTAAGGTTAGTACCTACGCTACAAAAGTTTATTGAACTTTCTCTAACAACAAATAACATAAATACGAATCTCAGCTTTAATTAAAGATTCAAAAAAACTAATTAGGATTCATGAATTTGTTCTAAACATGTTAAATTCTAATTAGGTCAGATCAGATGTAGGTATTAACTGGAATAGCATAGATTAATTAGATGATGGGAATCTGTCGCTTTGAACATTGTTCGTGACAAAGCATCTTGCGGATTTAACTTTAATGAGAAAAGTAGGGCTTAATTAAGCCAATGCCGTAAGCGTTTTGGGCAAGGGTATTCGCTAAATGTGTAACCTCTAGCGTTTCACCGTCTTAATACTTTTCTTAAATTAGCCTATTAGAGTGTCCCACTGCTGGGCAAAGGCCACCCCTGCGCTCTTTCCCGCCACTTGGCTCTGTCCAATGCACACTCCCGCCACTCCACACAGAATGTATCGAGGTTGTCCTGCCATCTCCGTTTGGGTCTTCCTCTCCCCCGAGATCCATCCTGTGGGATCCAGTCCGTGGCAACTGGGGGCACGGCGGCGAGGGCCCGAACGGGGGCACGCAGTCGTCGCTGAAGATGATGAAGGAGCTTGTAGCCTTCAGTGACAACTAACCAGCAGATAGTCCCTGAACAGGTTGGGGTCCACGAAGATCGGGGGGCACGGCAGCGAGGGCCCGAACGGGGGCACGCAGTCGTCGCTGAAGATGCTGAGCTTGTAGCCGTCAGGGATCTCTGACACCACAGCGAAGATATCTGCACGGCTATAGGAACTTTATTGAAGGTAGAATTGTTTTTCTAATATAAGAATAAATTTAAAATGTGTTATACGAAAACTTAGTTGCATAATTCCAATTCGATTCACAAGAGCTGCCACGAATGGAATGAATGAGTGAATGAAAAAATATACAGTGTGGAAAAAAAATATGGGCCCTGGAGGGAAAGTGCCTTAAAACTTTAAGTTAGCTCATTTTCCTTTTAAAGAAAACCATATTTTATTTATTTAATAAACAAAACTGCATACACAGATTTTTTCAATTCGCCTGGGAACCGGCTAGAAATAAAAATAATAAAGTTTTTGGAATTTTATTCCACTTGTATAAAAATATCTATAAAAATAAAATAATGTTCCCTTTAAGTAAAATGAGCTTTTATACGAGATAAGGTTTTAATATACTTTCCCTCCAGGGTCCATTATTTTTTTCCACACTGTATATGCGTAAAATTACATTAACCAATTAAATGATGGCTCTAACTGTATCAGTGTATACCATACAAGTGCCACTCATACAATGAAATTTTCAGTCATTCCATTCGTGCCAGCTCTTGTGAAACGACCATAACACTTGTATGAAAATAAATCATATACTCGTACCTACTTATTAAAGATTTTTTAATGTTTATTTTATTAAGCTTGTCTTCTATAGGACCACTTGCGCGTTCCAGGGTTAGCCAACTAACTCTGAGCTAACCGTTTGTACAGGGTTAAACTGTACTGACCCTGGAACACGCAAGTGGTCCTAATGTACTTTGGCTAATCATACTTATCTCAACTTCCGCTTCTTGGTACGTACCTATACTTAAACATGTGGCTTTATTTTGTTGTAACATTAGATACGCTGTATCAGAGTTGGGCGTAATCAATTTCTTTTGGAATTAAATTACACATTACATTACAGTACCTAATCATGATTCCTTAGTAATCGATTCCTTTGGTAATCTGAATTACTGTAATCAATCCCGCTGATTACTTGCGTAATTGTGATTCCTTTGGAATTGAATATATCTAAGTACAAATGTAATCGTGATTCCTCCGTAATCAATTACTCCAGTAATCTGATTACGTAATATTTTCCAGACTAAATTACAATTACTCAATGTCAAAATTCTTTTGATCGTTCTTATCCCAGACATAAATACACTTTTTGTGTACAGCCGCTGTATGTAATAAATATGAGCCGAGTTTTAACTTTTCAGATCGATAAAGGATACGTGTGAAGTGGCTCTTTATAAACTGCGGGTTGAAAGTCTCGTGGGCCCTCTCGTCGACGAAAATTATGTTCACTATGTCGTTACCAATGTGGCGTTTACGTTCCAGCTGCAAAATAAGATATCAAGTTACTTTAAACGCAATTTTTTCAAAATACATGGGACCTTGAATCGTCCCTTCTTTAGTATTTCTTATAAATTATAATTCCAGGGTAAGTAACGCAGTCAGAGAGGGTCGGATGGACAGACCTCGACATAAATAATATACTCTTTTCCGTTAAGTACCATAAAAAGTATTTTTTTTTTATATTAAATAAAAGTACCTACTTAAGTGATTAATTTCAAATCTTGATGTCCGAGCAGGATTAGAAGATTTCATCTTTAATAAATGTAATTAACATCCCAATTTATTTTTAAAATTTTCGTCCCATCGGATGTTTTAGGTGGCAAAAGGTTGGTTTGATGCTAACCTTCTGTAAAAACCCATTCGAGAAGTACCAATGTCCGATAGGTTTACACGTAAGATACCCTTTCAACTCTGTACGGAGTTTATTATAGGTACGAACTCAAACAATAGACAATACTTACAGGCCTATTGGGATTTCGAGATAATCACAAGATCTTGAGAAGATTTAGAGATCAACTAGATCTACATTAGATATCGACTAGATGTGACTTGGATATCTAAGTCATAACTTGTCGAAATCGTTCAAGAGGACCTCCAGAATCGCGGAAACGTCAAATTTGACATATCTATCTTACAAATATCTTTAAATTATCCGTATCGTAACTTGTTGAAGTCTAGTAGAAATCTAATTCATTTCGAATCGAGCCGTTAGAATACTAAGACCAGAGTGCAAAATATTAAGGTTGTAAAGTGTAGTGTACGAACACGAACCCGTAAATTGTGCAGTACCTACCTAACTAGGTCGTCACTACGTTAAGCGCTAACGTTTGACATTTAAATCTAGTCGAAAACCGTACAGCGGCCGTTCCTTTGACTAACAGCACGAACCTGTTGTTTGTTGTCCTTCGAGTGCGGCAGCAGCGTGGACACGTGGAACATGATCTCGTGTCCGTGGTGCATTGTGTACACGGAGTACAATCCCGTCATGTCACCTGCAGTCAACCCGGATAGTTCAAAATGTTATCTTGGTTACAGGTTGACGCTAACACGAAACTACGTACTACAACGCCATGACGCGGTAGGTACGAAGTTTTGGCGTCAACCGGAGATTAATATTTAGGACCGGCTAAATCGTAACTTGGTACAGCATCTACCTACTCTGTGACGTAGCTTATTTATATAACATATATTTATATTCTATAATGCAGCTAAGAAACTTTTTATTTACTTATATAAATATTGAGGGAGCAACTACCAAGTTAAGTACAACCTAATGTTAGTATGTACCTAACCTGTTTGCTAAGGAAATATAATATTCAGTTGCCTAACAAATGTCACGTACAGGCTACCTATACCTACTTGTACATTAAACTTTGACAGTTGCCAAGAGCCTTCAGCCTTTCAGAAACTTAGGTACATTTCCTCTTAGGTTTAAAGGAAACGAGTGAAAAGCAACACTAAGGATTATAAACAAGGTTTAATTTCTATCGCACGCTTTATTGGACTTATGTCATTTACTGATTTGAAAACAGACTTAATTACTTGTCCTGGTTAAACAATTTCAATACCTACGCACTTAAATAATTGGGCACCTTACCTTTAACATCAAGTCCACCTCTGAATCGATTCCAGCCTTTTAATCGAATCCTGTCCCCCAGAAGGTCGATGAATCGCTCGAACGCATCGTCGCCGAATTCTGGAAGCAATGGATTTTTTTAACGGATAGTTTTTCAGCCGTGTTGTTTTATCGGAGACCCTCGGCTTGGACTCACAGCCGTTTTGTAATTTTATCGATAGCGATACGTTGGGAACATTGTAATCGTACTTTGATTAAGTTTAAGCGTCCGGTTGCAAACAGTTATTTTCAAAACTCTTTCTTTTGGGATTTTCTTAAGTAGCAGGAATTGCCGGTAAGTACGAAAATGATTTATAATTGAATTAAGTATGATTTTATATAGTAATTACCCACGTACACAATACTTAACAAGTTATCGATATCGTCCGTATACACATAACATAACACACACGCCGACTAATTGAAAATGATTTTCTTGAAATAAAAAAATAAAACATTACCTACAGGAAAATCTATCAAAACCTAATCAAAATGGTCTAAAAATACATATTAATTAAAAGTAGGTAACAGTAGACATTTTCGTTATGGCCAAAAACGACATCAAGAGTCGTCAAAGAAAAAGTATGTATGCAGCCATTTTGTAAGAACTGATCGGCGATAGTTCAGAAAATGAAGTTTAATTTAATCGTAGCTTGATTACTTACGTAAAATTTCTCCGCTTTTATTTTGTTCCACAGTCAAATTTTCTCGCTACATTTCGTTCAAAGTGAAAAGGACTTTGTAAAGGAGTCTCAAAATTCGGGAAACGTAATATAGTATAAAATTATTAGTTGCTCAGGCAACTAGAGGCTACGGTACGGTCCGCGACTTTGATTACATATTCAGAATACTAGTTTTTGGTAACGAGATGCACATTGAGGTGCTATCAATTTATTTGTGTACAAAGACAAGAGATTGTTCAAAAGTATTTCTTTTTTCTTGAGGTTAGAAGATGGTTGTCGAAGATAGACTACAAATAGGGGAAAAAAATTGTTATCATGTGGGATACGGGCATGTAAAAAGCTCGTGATTCTGAGTAGAAATAATATAAACTATTGGACTATATTATACCACTTTAAATAGAAATGCCCATACATGTACGTGGCTGCAGTGAGTAGACGCAGTGACCGAAGGATGTCGGTCAAGCACTGTATAATTGTATATCTCTATATCTTAGCGACGTTCTTGGGTCGTAGTCTTATGAAAACCTACTAATGCCACCGTAATGCACACGCAACGCGACTCCCACCTTGGAGAATTAAAATTTAAATACATTGATTTATTTATAGAAGGTCTAATTATATGTAGGTGCGTTTCAATTCGAATATTGTTTTGTAAGTTTTATAAAACAATGTGTATAAGATAAGCATACACATTTTTTTTATAAAGCAAATTAATTAATTCTTTGTTTTACTATTTTCATTAGTGGTTAGATAGTTTTTTCAAGTCGCATTTTTCCGCGAACGTCAAATTATGTAATTGATTTTTTATCATTAGGTACCTACTCATAATAGTACCTTATAGCAGAGGCCGGGAAATGGCATTTCGTGGATGAGATTCGATATACTTGAGTTTTTGACAACCCGCCATTAAGATAAGTGACTAATCTAACCGTTGGAGAGCATCTCGTCGTCGGTCCGCTGGCCGGGCCGCATGAACATGACCCCGATCTTGAAGTTCACGGAACCCTCCTGCTCTTCTAGAAGCAGCACGTCCTTCTGCACTTCGGCGCATGATATCTTTAATAAAAATCATGGGGTATCGTTATTATTAAGGTTAGGTTAGGTTAGTGTAGTTCTTGCCATTTAGACCCTTGAGTTTGCGTAGAGCCCGGTAGTGTGCCCGACTCAAGCACAATTTACATTTAACACGTTGCCAGGTGGTATTCCAATTATCAAAATGTTACTTAGATTTAATATTGAACTCAGTGTATCATGCTTGCGCTTATTTATAAGAACATGGACGCGAGAACCTAATATTTAAAAAATAACATACTAAATGAACTTAAGATGTTTAAAATTCGGATGCCGTTTCTGGCTACTTGACTCTGTTTAGGTATCGCTAGTTGGCTTGTGTGTAGCCAAGTGCTTAATTGTATACGATATATGTATTTAAATTATTACTGTGTAAGGTCACCTAAGCTGAGTCAAATAAAATGTAGCTGCAGCACACTGCAGCGGAAGGAATTACGATCACCACCAAAGCTCAAGGGGCGTCCAGATCTGGCAAACGCGCAGCTAGCGCGGCATTCGTGCACTGGCGCAATGCCTACGCAATGCATGTGAACTAGCGAGCGCGTCCACAGTGCGTCCAGAGGCATTCGCCAGGTTTAAATTAACGGACAACATGTAGTTTAAAGAAGTGAAAAGTTGCCCACCTCTCGGCTCACCTCTCTCGGCAACTTATCTACGCGTTCCATACATGGGAACTGAGCGAGGATCTGCTTGACTGTTGGCCGTGTGCGGACTTCAGTCTTCGGGTCCGTGTTCCAGGCACTCGGCGGGATGTAAATCTTTTGGGCACCCTGTATTCATATATAAATAAATTTCAATTGTTAGTTGAAGAGCTAATTGATTGTGATATAAATAATTGCTCCATGGTAAAATTACAGCTTCATTACACTAGTCGTTTACCAAATAAGGTCACTGAAAACAAATTACTTACCTATGAGGTTGCCAGGCAACCGCAAAGTGGAAAAAAAAGGCAACCGCATAGTGTGATTGCGGAATTAGGAAATTGTATTAAAAAAAGGGTTTTGGTTAATGACTTAAAATTGACCTTGCATTATTAAGCAGAGTCGGGTCAATATAACTGTGCGTGGCATTTGCAAAGACAAAGTGTGTTAATGTCATAATTAATGTTAATTTTATTTTTCAAATCGGTGCTAAGTTAGCTTAGACGCGGACTCTAGTTCAAATGTTGTACTTACATTTTTGTTGAAGAGTATGGCCCGCATGAGTCCCGCCGAGCTCTCCTGGACGACGCTCAGCAGGAAGGGCTCGCGGGCGTAGTCTAGCCCCACGTAGTTCTGGTGCACTAAAAAACATTTACATTCGTGAGTACCTTTTAGCATTTATTTCTTGTAAGATAATCTTTTTTGCTTGTCAGAACCAAAATTGGCAACCAAACTATCATTTGTCCATTTAAATTAGGTACATTTTTGTTACAAAATGTATAAGGTTATGTAAATTAGGGCATGCCAAACGCAGATTCTTTAAAATATTATTCGGCCTCGCGTAAAACGATACGGGTGCCTAATCCACATAATGCTATGTATTAATTGAAAATGCGGAACAAAATCTATTGTCGTAAGCACGTGTTTGTAGGCGGTAACAAAGGAAGTGTCAAAAACAAATGACGATGCGTAATTTGTTACTCAAAGCGTTGGCCATGTGAACCCTTTGCCTGCCCATCTGACATCTGACAGACGGGGGTACAGGCTTAGAGAGGAAGTAACATAATTATAATTGATATAGTTATAAATTATGTAAGTCAACGTTATACTCGTAATATTATAAAATCGATGAGCAATCAAAATCATATTCTTATTTTGGCCAAATATATTAAATTGTAGACATGTGAAATCTCTATTGAGACTTTTATTTATTTAAATATATTTCTGAATTTGTTTCTATTGGACCTGACAAAGTTACTAAAAAGTGACCGAATAAAACCCAAAGAAAGGCCTCATATTGATTTAATTTAATGGAAGTAATGGATATTTTAGAGCGATTGACCTGATTTCAGACTTAAATCTAATCATTTGATGGTCATGACTCATGATGTGGTATGGTCACGTTATGCGAAGGGACGAAAACTACACAGTGAGGAAGGCTATGAACATCCCAAGCAACTCCAGAGGAAGAGGCAGAAGACCAGCAACCTGGTGGTCCAATGTTGAAAAAGAGATGAGGACACAAAACCTGACCACATAGACAACCCAGGATAGATTGTCCTGGCGCCGACGTACGAGGAGGCCCGACCCCAGCTGAACTGGGAAATGGGCTGGACAAAGAAGAAGAAGGTCAGATGGACATGATGAAATTTTAAGGGTTTTGTTATAGCCATGTTGGCTACGGAACCCTAAAAATTGCATAAATCACAACATAATTTAAGCGAACTTTTGTCCCCATTGTCCTACATCGGAAAACATGATATCACAGAGCTTAGAGACATCATCTTGTATTGAGGAAGCGTTTCGGAACAGCCTCCATTCATTCCAATTGGTCAAAAAATCCTTTGAAGCCGAAAGGCGCCTTTGAGTTCTTTCAAGCGGAAGGGCTCGTGTCGCAAAAAAACCTTTTATATTTTGTTTCTGTTGTAATTTAATTTATTCGCAGTACCTTTTATTGTTCTGTTGATGGGTATTGACAAAGATCCCATTTAATTAAATCCATATGTGTTTGGAGAATTGATCGAGTCAGAAACTCCAAGACTCGAATTGTAATGTATGTAGGTAGGTACATACATACATACATATTACATAAGTGTAGATACATTACCAGTGTACCTTTAAGCTTACGCGAGATTGGTACGAGAACAATTTGTAATTTTTTCATATACCTAATTTTGTAATATATTTACGTATTTATAAGATTTGATGTAAGTAGTGTATATTTAAAAAAAAATGCAATCCGCAAGTTTCTTGAGCTGGTATCTTCTCGGGGATGTGGAGTAGGGTTAACTAGGGTTAGAACCGGCGGTAGCTTTGACATTCAGAGGTCCATTTTAATAAAGTTATTCACTTTCATACAAACGACAGGGTTGAGGAAAAAACCGAGGAGGCATTTTCGCAGCAGTGCATACGATATCAATAAATAAATAAATATTGCAAATGATTACACAAATTTACTAAGCCCCTACCTACAGTAAGACCAAGAAGGCGTGTGGTTGTCACATCTTTCTATTACAATCTAACTTAACCTTACCTACGTTAGATTATAAATTAACGGGTTCACAATCTTACGGTGTCATATATATCGTTGTCTGAGTACCCACAACACAAGCCTTCTTGAGCTTACTGTGGGACTTGGTCAATCTGTGTAAGAATGTCCTATGTCCTATAATCGTACTTACATAATCTACATAAATGTGTTTTGTAAACTGAATTACATTTTTTGACATATTACATCATCATATAAGAAAGTTATATTCTAATTTAAACGTCGTAAGTGAATTTTTTCATACGTTTAACTCGTTCAAAATATGTATCATCATTCACATAAAATGTTTATGTAACGACGTCGTAAAATTTATTTTCGCATTATAAAGTCAAAGTAAAGGTCACATGGATCAAGACGACGTCGCTCCGGGCGGCGTAGGTTTCCATACTGTTTTGCCCCAAGGGTTCTTGTAGAGAAACATTTTGTTTTTCAAATTAGGATCGTGTGTTTCCTTAAGAGAACAAAAACCACTTGGAAATTTCTAAGAAAATAATGTTATGAGACCGAAATTAAGTGACCTGTGAGCCTCAAGTCCGGTAGGTACGACATTTACATTGAAATCGATGAGGAGGACTATAAACGTTTTTATAGCTTTTTAACAATAGAATATTTAAATAAAAAAACATAAAAGTGTCAGCATTAATAGTAGAGTTAGACCAAGAAAAGTCTGCAGCGATATTGATAGCCACGCAGTGCAAGTTTTTTTTTAATACGTCATAATTTCATAGAAGATTGACATTTATAATAACATTTGCACTGCGTGAGCTACGAAAATCTCTGTAGACTTTTCTTGGTCTAACTCTAGGTACGTTTTACTAACATGAGAAAATATTATATGCATTATTTTAACCATGATTGTCATGAGACTTGTATCTACTGTCAAACTGAATTAAACTTGTCTTTATAACTTTTCATGTGTGCGAGTTGTGCGACTGCATAATATGTTCACATAGCATGAGTACAGGTAGGTATGGGTAATTTAAAATTGAGATGACAGCTTTCACCGTCCCCAAGCTATGTGAAAAAATAACTCATGTGGCCGAGTTAATCTAAAAGTTGGATATCAAAAGTAGTCCCGGGCTCGAACGAAGCTTTGCTTCTATTTTAAAGTCTAACAATATCGATTTCGATTAAATGTGGACATCATCATCTTCCTCGCATTGTCCCGGCAGTTTGTCTCGGCTCATGGGAGCCTGGGGTCCGCTTGGCAACTAATCCCAAGAATTGGCGTAGGCACTTGTTTTTACGAAAGCGACTACCATCTGACCTTCCAACACAGGGGGTAAACTAGGCCTTATTGGGGATTAGTCCGGTTTCCTCACGATGTTTTCCTTCAGCGAAAAGCAACTGGTAAATATCAAATGATACTTAGTACATAAGTTCCGAAAAACTCATTGGTACGAGCCGGGGTTTGAACCCGTGACCTCCGGATTGCAAGTCGTACGCTCTTACCGCTAGGCCGCCAGCGCTCCTCGCGCTAAATGTGAACATATGGTTAAAGAATTGATGAATGATGATTGAAATACTCACTTTTTCCCAGGAAGTACTTGAAGTACCACCGAGTTTGAAACTCCGGGTTTTCCAGAACCGGAGTGTTGTGAGGCCCAAAGAGCTGAAAACAATAGATTAGAATTGCTTTAAAAAGGGAGTTTAAAATTGTCATGATCTGTTTAAAAATGTGTAACCATAACGACTACCGTAGGCTCAAAGGGCTTAACGGATAAAACACGATTTTTCAGGAGAGCCAAAAAACAATTTGGTTTTGAGAAAAAAAAAATAATTTTTTTGTTTGTATGAATAAACTGATGCCTGTATGTGGCTTATTCTTAACTTTTTGAGCTCTTTTAAACTGATTGCTTGAACTTATAATACAATGCTTATCTACGAAAATAGCATGTCCGTTACGCCAAAAAACACGACTGTTTTTAAAAAGGGCGTCCCTTACGCCTCTTTTTTTATGGTAGGGCGTAATGTACAAACAATTCAACTGTTTTAGTACCATTTGGCGTAAATCCAACAATTTCGTTGCAATATTGGCAACTTGCATTTAAGGAACACTGTACTTCTAAGTACTATAATTTACAATTTATTTTTCAAAAACTTATAGAGATGTATTCACTGTTTAGTTTTTTCCCCATTTTTGTTATTTGGGATACTTAAACGTGGCAAAGGTTGTCTTTTTAGACACAAATCCTATGTTTTATTTTTTTATTTGTTTATATTACTCCAACAGAATCACTGCTGTCCTACCATCTATATATATTTATGTATATCAAAACAATTTATAACAATTACTTTGACTATAGAAAGTAAGTATGTATGCGTTATTTTTGTTTGTAATCTTAATTTGATCATAAATTTTACTTTTACATACTGTAATTCTATTAGGTACAATAGTAGTTTTGACATTGCGTATGTCTGTTCAGTAAAACTTAATGAATATGCGATTATTTATGACATAACATCAGAGTAGGTAGCAAAAAAGGCATATAGCCAGGCCTACGTACTTCTATGGATTTAAATCGAAACGTTATAGATAATAATTAACTTTCATAAGGTTAATCTTATAAATTAGGGAAAAAAAAGTATTACGTCTAAATCAAAATTGCAAATGGCTCAGTCACATAAAAAACTAAAAATTATCAGTCTAACCTTAATTAATCGCCATAATTATCATTTGAATATAGGTAGTTATGTTTTATTATTTTCATAAAACTGATGAAAAAGTACCCACTACTTCAGTTTAAATTATCAAATTTTAGTAACCCTATAAATAAAGCATTAATTAGCACATGAGCAGGTAATGCAAGTACCTACTTAATAAAAAAATTGACAAGGAAAGTACTAGGTCACCCACTTAAACACAAAAAAGCAACAATTATAAACTAGAATATGTACATAGTATGTTGGCGTATCTCTTACATTGAATTCTCTAATCCTCGTATAAATATACACTAGTTGTGGGCGTAATTTACATTTAGCACTCAAATATCTACTGTATATAGGCGTAACGGACAAAAAAATTTCACAGATTTAATAAAATTTCCGATGCAAAAGGGCGTATCGTACACAAAGTTGGGAGTTACGCCAAAATGACTCACAACATTTTTTTGAATTGGCAGATACGGCAAAACGCGTTGGAAAGTTGTGTTCAAGCATTGATTTTTAATAGGGCTTAACGGACATTTTTTCAAGTTATCGAGACGTTAAATATACCATTCGATAGAGAAAAAAATACTGAGTATAACTGCATTCATAACTCATTTTTGCCATTTTGTCCCTTACGCCCTTTGAGCCTACGGTAGTCGATAACATAGAGACCATCCAGTGCCAGTAAGAATGTAATGAGCAAAGTTCCTTCGAGTCATTCAAATTGTTAAATTATTTATTTCATTTCATTCATAATAGTCTCGAAAGTCTCCGTTTCAGCTTGGGTAATAGTACATTACGATACAAGTGAGCAAAGTAGGAAATTCCCAACGAGTTGCGATAAATTGATACACGACCGAAGGGAGTGTTTTAAATCGACACGAGTTGCGAATTACCTTTTCGCACGTGTATTGTACTACGTTTTACAGTACATATGGCCCTTTAAATTGTGACATAGGCACGTATTGTCCTTAATCCCGCCCTAGGGCGGTAAAGTAGGACAACATGTACTGTAAAAATGCTTTCGTATGTCCGGATGTTCTCCTCAACAGGTCGCAATTAGCAACCGATTTCCGTAAAATTTTGTGAGCAGATTCGGTGATGAAATATATATATTTTGGAGATTCAGTGTTTCGATTATCTTCTAACGAAGTGGCGGAGTCATACATTTATTCAGTTTAAAGCTATTTTCGCGAGGCCTAGAGCTCACAGAGCCACTAGTTATGCATGACTACAATAACTCGAGTAACATATTATAAATAATACCAATAATAGGACGATAAAAAAAACTTAGGACTTAAATACAAAAATAAAAACATCGCAATTAGAATAAAACGGCTGTCTGCTATCGAAATACATATTTACTAGTAATGGACATATTTTAAAGCATGCCCGATTCGAACTTTAAGATACCTACGTCAATTAATAGATCTAGAAGAAATATGGATTGTCAAAAGTGACGTTTTGATCGAAGAAATGTCACATTTGACACTGACATATCTAATCCATATCCTTTCTAGATCTATTAACTGACGTATCTTAAAGTTCGAATCGGGCCGTTAATTTTTTGCCAAACTCAACGAACTGCTACTTAAAATCAAGATGTTAAATATTTACTTCAACGTCCCTTTTGCAGATTTGGCTCTTTAAATTGCCTTTTGAAGCCTTGCTGGAGCTATTAAGCTTAATCTGCTGACCAAACAGACTAAGTTAAAATGGTAGGTTTATTGGCAAAAATGATAAATCACTTAAATTATTTAAATTAATCCGGATCCAATTTACATTAAATATTTAATTTAATAGTCCGAATATGGATGTAATTCAGGGCACAGATAGTTTATAGCCTGGATTAGCATTTATCTATCTAATACCTTTAAACGAGCAATTCTTCTTTATTTATATATTATATTTCAGGGATCTCAGAAACGGCTCTAAGGATTTCGATGAAATTTGCTATATGGGGGTTTTCGGGGACGATAAATTGATCTAGCTAGGTCTTATCTCTGAAAAATGGCTCATATTTGAGTTATTATATGTTTTCCGAGCAAAGCTAGGTCTCCCAGATATTGATAGTTTATTTGAGTTTTTATCCCATAAATTCTCTGACGTGTTGATTTGGAGGTGAACATGTCTTTGTTGAATGCCAGTAAAGACGAAGTCGTGGATTGTTGCTATCAAACTCCTAGATACCTACCTTCTACCGGGGTGAATAGGGATGGCTAATGCGTAAAATGTGATTTTTTTATTAAGATATTGACAGGTAAATTACATTTTAAGCTATGTCCCTATTCACCCCAGCAATCCCTATTCACCTCGGTTGACGGTATTCAGCCAATTGTCAAAATTATAGATATAATGTACGCACAATAAACTCAGGCTAAATATAAACTGATAACGTCAAAACCATGAAACGGAGCGTGCAGGATACTGCATTTTCGAATAACGGATTGTCCAATCCACTATATTGACATGACATGCCTGCAAGTAATGCGTACAAACATATTATAAGTAATATACAGCGTGTTTTTTTATTCGACTACAGGGTAGGGTAGGGTAGGGTAGTTAGTCCCCAAATTATTTTTCCGTATAAAATAATTCAGCATGCAATGTAACATTATTAATATCATTAGTGTCACAACTGATACAAGTGATAATAATGAGGTGACTATGTACATTGTACATGTACCTACCTACGCAATACATTGCCACTTGCATAATTTTCTAAAATGATTTGCTCTCTGTAGTTAAGGCTTACATTTTTTTATTAATCGTTTCGTAGCACTGAAATCTACGTCTCGTTTCACTTCGCGGTTGTATGAAAAAGACACGCTGTATATTTTAATCATACTCATTTTGTGTTTAGTTACAGCAGTACCTAAAGGGGCCCACTGATTAAAGTCCGCCGGACGGTATCGGCCTGTCAGTTGTTCGGAACTGTCAAAATTTTGTTCTAACTGACAGGCCGATACCGTCCGGCGGTCTGTTAATCAGTGTTCCCCTTAAGTGAAATGTTTAGGTACTATTCTGATAATACCTACTAAAACTCCACGATCTCTAAAACAATATTACTTGCCTATATAGCATCTAATAAAAGCCAACAGCATTATATAAGGCTACCCACTCTTAATCAGAACTAGTAATTGGATGGAAATACATAGCTCAATCATCAAGTTTTATTTATATAAGTACAACGTGTAATGGTAGAATGGTACTCCTACACTGGCAGTTATATAACGTTATACAACATTGTGTGACAAGGATAACATAATATTACAAGTATTTATACTATTGTGTAAATTGTGTTGTCCCTGTCGCACGATATCATATGACGTTATATAACTGTCAGTTAGGATGCACCATAACACTATCTTTTGACAATTGTAGGCATCCGAACTCATTTTCACTCGATTAAGATTGCAAAACCAAAATTATGTAAGTGGAGTTATGATTTTAAACTTGTAATTAAGATATGTTAGTTACGAAAGTTTTGGCGGAAATTTCACAGTAAATCAAAGAAGTAGACAAGGTAGATAGGGCCTATATAGGTCTTTTGAGATACAAATGTTGCAGATCAAGGTTACAAGTTACAATTTTAATTGAAGTCTAATCTAGCACACCGTTTAAGGCTATAGCATCATCATATTAACGAGCGATTTCTCATAGAAAAAATACGGCACGATGCTGATAGATGTGATTCTGTTCTTACGCTCCTAAATTCCAGGTGTACAGCTTTGTACCAAACGCATACTCATGCCAGTGGTTTACTAAACACGATAACACTGATGTCACTAACACGCTAAGTACAAACCGCCTAAAGCGATAACGGCTGAACGTAAATTGTTAAAAAACTCCCATCAGAATGAATGTCGGGTAATCGTGACCCAATAACGTTCAATTTAGTGCCTCACTCGTGATTTGATCAAATCCTCGAGATTATGTTTATTTCCTCCGGCGGAACTTCGGGCGTCGTTTGTTTACTTAACGTAGGTATATACGGACTTTTATTTGGCTTTATGTGCGTCCATATGTCTAGAGTCAGACCGAGAAAAGTCTGCAGCGATTTTGACAGCCCACGCAGTGCATGTGTCATTTTAAACGTAAAACTTCTATGAAATTATGACGTGTAAATAACACTTGCACTGCGTGGGCTATCAACATCGCTGCAGACCTGCAGACTTTTCTTGGTCTATCTCTACCTAAATCAGGCGGTTGCTAAGAGAATATTCTGGTCAATTACGGTATGGTTAAGGGTCGGTTAAGTAGGAAAAAATTAGATACTTCAATCCCAAAGTTAAAGCTACTTACTATTTCTCGTAGAAAAACTCCGCGCACTTTCTACTAGAAAACTACTAGGACGCCAGAGTTAAGTGTTAGACGGGTCATACATATTTTATGGTATGCTTAACTTTCTCGCGACTTTCCTGTAGACATCGCTGAGTTAATGGAACCTAAAGCTAATTTTTACGCTGCATCCTTACAGACGGGATTTTTTTAGTACTTGAGATTGAAATAAGATAAATGGGATATATATAAACCTACATAACAGTGTCGTTAACTTTTGTTGTAACTATTTTCCACAGAAATGACCTTTTAATAAAATGCGTTCAAACGCAGTATCAATATTTCCAAGTCTCGATTCTTAGTAAAGATTCAGAAGAAAAGTCATGCTTATATGTATAGTCTTGGCGATAAAGCGAGTAATAAAGATCGGCTACGTTTGTTTGCCACTGTCGTAGCGTCCATAAAAAATAGAGTGAAGCACAAGCGATGTTCCTTGAATAATCGATATTTAATACTCTGCACTTTCGTAAATTTTATAACCAGGGGCCGATTTTTGAATTTCGACCGTTCGATTTCGTGTATTTCGTTCAATAATATCTCCACTACTAGGCATTTATATTCTACTAATAGAATTGAAATCGAGTGGTCAATACCACTAGATTCCAAATTTCTATCGCTCGTATTTCAAAAATCTGCATTTCTGCGTTTTCCACCGATTTTCGAGTGACGAAATCGAGCGATCGATATTCATAAATCGCGGCCCAGTTTGATGACGAAATAAAGTACCCATTGTTGATTACTAGTTGGGTGTTCATTTAAACATTTGTTTTAATCTAAGTAGATACTTATGGTCCTGATTTAAGCAGTCGCGAGGCGTTGAATAATAGCACATTAATAGCATTCGCATTCGCAAGGCTCCACAAAGAAAATGTCACGTGTATCTACATTATAAAATACATACATAAATTAGGCATGTCCGACTAGCGGCGAAATAGCGAGTAGCCTCCTAATTGAGTATTTCTTACCACAAGAACTGTACTTTGTATATTGTACATATATATGTCGCAGTCAAAAGTGTGAACTGGTCAAAAGAACTTTTAACCGACAAAAACAGGCAAAACTGCTTTTGACTGAGCATGTTGGTCAAAAGTAGTTTTACCTGAAATTATTGGTTAATAGTCATTGTGACTGTTACTATCAGTCAAAAGTACTCCCAGAGATAGGTAGGTTAGGGTTTTTTATTTGCTACGCCCATAAAACGAAACTGTTCCCAGAGATAGGTAGGTTAGGGTTATTTTTTTTTGCTACGCCCTAAAAACGAAACAGGGAGCCGATTTTTGAAAAATTCGATCGCTCGATTTCGTCACTCGAAAATCGGTGGAAAACGGCGAAATGCTAATTTTTGAAATACGAGCGTTAGAAATTTGGAATCGAGTGGTATTGACCACTCGTTTTCAGTTCTATTAGTAGAATTTAAATGCCTAATAGTGGAGATATTATCGAACGAAATACACGAAATCGAGCGGTCGAATTTCAAAAATCGGCCCCCTGCTGCCAGAAATAGGTATGATTTTCAGGTAAATCTACTTTTGACCAACATGCTCAGTCAAAAGCAGTTTTGCCTGTTTTTGTCGGTTAAAAGTTCTTTTGACCAGTTCACACTTTTGACTGCAACATATATATATAGTAGTTTGTGTTACAAGGGATCAAAATGATATATTTTCGTCAAGGGCGTACATTGAATCCTGAATGAAGCGATGGATTCTACAATAGAATCCCGAACGTAGTGAGGGATTCTAAAGTAGAATCCCGGAGCGTAATGAGGATTCAAGTGTTAACGCCCAAGACGAAATAATTTTGATACCGGGTGACACATACTGCTTTTCACATCAACTATGAGGAAAATAAAAAAATCTTAGTGTTGACACTACAGTGTTGCCACTTTTTAATTTCTACTTTTTTTTGCCAGGCTGTACATACGATTTTCATAGTTAATTATGTATATTTTATATTAATATTTTATACTGGTAATGAAATGTCGTTGAACAGAAAAGTGCCACTTTGATCCCTCCTAGCAGGGAAGAAATAGTTATTTGTACAACAAGAGATCAAAGTTTGATATTTCTTCGAGTGCTTATTTTGAGTCCCGTGCAAGCGAAAGATTCTATAATAGATTCACGAGCGTAGCGAGTGAATCTAATTTAGAATCTTGAGCGTAGTAAGGGATTCAAAAGCGCACGAGATGTAAATAAGTTTGATCTCGTGTAGTACACAAAATTTTTCACCCTAAGCAGTGAGAACATACCTAGAGGGACAGAGATAATAGAACCCAAGTATATCGAACTTGTATTAGACCCCGCATGTTGAAATGACATTTGACTATAAAGGTCACTTGAATGTCATTTTGTCTCACTCAGTGAGCAAAATCGCATTTTGCTCACTGAGTGAAACACGCTCAGTGAGCAAAATGCGATTTTGCTCACTGAGTGAGACAAAATGATTCAGTGAGCAAAATCGCATTTTGCTCACTGTTTTTAAGAAGCAAAGTACCCTTGTTCGAGCTGCTGAGGTGAAAAATCCATTTTCTGATTAGGTGATGTGAAAAGCAAATAGATCCCGTTTGAACAAAATAGATGTAGGTACAATGTTAATCGTTGATCGCTAGAGTTAGACCAAGAAAAGTCTGCAGCGATTATCATAGCCCACGCAGTGCAAGTGTTATTTATACGTCATAATTTCATACAAGTTTGACGTTTAAAATAACACTGGCACTGCGTGGGCTATCAAAATCGCTGCAGACTTTTCTTGGTCTAACTCTAACTGGTACTTAACTGTCGACGAGTACTTTTTTAAGCGCAAACTCGCGCATGATATAAACATCGTTAATCGCTGCCTGTCGAACATCAGTACGTCTACCATCAGTTTTTACATTGACATATACGCTCACGTCTACGTAACTTACTTTCTATGCATCTCGCTCGTACTCGCATATTAGTGCAAGCGAGATGTACAGAAAGTAAATTACGTAGACGTGAGCGTTATGTCAATGTCAAAACTGATGGTAGAGGCTCAGAGGCTTATAGCGTTAATCGTAAACGCACTATCAGCTATTAATCTGTCATTTTGACTTGTGTATTTATAATAAACGGATAAAAGATAAATTACCTAATTGAAGCTGGTACATTATCATGAATAAAGGGGTTGGAAAACGCCTTACATTGCCTACAGTCCAAGTAATTGAATATATTGCTTACCTCATCTTTTTCTCCGAGTGAATTGCCATTTTCCAGGCGGTAACGTCTGATGTAGGAGTCGGGTCCGTCGCTGGGTCCGGCGAGCTGCAACAAGGAAACCAATTAATTCAGGAGGAGATACAACATGTTAGTGTCCCATTTTGATATATAGGTATAGGTTTTGGTATTTTGGTTATTTAATATATCCGACCTTCAAGGAACTTTTATAATTATAACACAATAAATTTGTTCAACGCGAATCGCTGGTTCATGCCTTTAAAGTACAGCGCATTTGTAACGGGAAAATAATGGCCGTCGTTGGATTTCTTAAGCTCACACGTAATTGGGGCACAAGGATTGTAAATCTATTCTCTTGCGACGTTTGTCGTAAAATTAGGCATTATTGTACCCAAGAGTAAAAACGATTAGAATTTCCATAATCCCAAAAAGGGCAAAAGAGATAAGAGATTGATACTTGCAACGTAGGATATTTAAATTGGTAGTCAACAATTATCGGTAAGAATAAAAAAAATTAAATTTGAATCGACAATAAAAAATTTAATCATCGAACTTGGTCACAAAATTTCAAGAGAAACGGTTGAGAATACCTGTAGAGGAGAACATACTAAAAGCATTTTTTTCCAAGCTGAAACGGAGACCTTCGCTAACGCTCTCGGTCAATTTAACGATTACAAGTATGGCGTAAGAGTTAGTGTGACATTGATCATTAATAAGAGATCAGATTATCGATTCGTATTTTTTGTTAAGGTTGCCTACGTCACTAAATTCGTAAGTTGCTGGCATTCAAATACCAACGTCTTATGCGAGTTCGCAGTTTGAAAACGTTGATAAATTATCCCACGAATCTAAAGTAACCCTATTCAACAATGAAGATGAATCTGCCAAGAGCAACACGTTTGAGGAAATGCGCGCAACTAAATACAGCAATTTTCCCGAGTATTGGAACCTGTAACAGTACGGTTACCATCAGTTTCTCACTGACACAAACGCCGTCGAGAACGTAATTTACTTTCTATACCGTAAAATACCCTAATGTCGCCTGTCAAGCCAAACATCGCCTAAATTAAAAATATTCAATTTTCTACTAAAATTGGTATCAAACGTGACATATTTAACTACCATATCTATTGGGAAATTTATTTGTGGCAACACTGCTGTTACTTTTTTGTGTCTACCTTCAGCTTGTTCACTTTTAGAGTGTCTTGAAGAGTGTAAGGTGTGACAAAGATTTTTTTGCTCGTGAATACTTCTATCTCCAGCGGCACATGTTTAACAGGTGAGTCAACAAAATACTGCAATCTATAATCGAAATTTAATGATCTTTCACATGAAATAATTAGTTTTCACGTATCCCTCGTAATTAAAAAGTTATCTTGTAATATGTCACCTGGGAGGTCAAAACGCCTTCTTCCTTCCAAATTTCGCCTACCCCTAGGGTTGTCACTTTAATGAAAAAGTAGGTACCTACTCGTTGCATTTTTTTTTGTATTTCAAAATGTGTTACGTACTTAAGTTTTGTTGTTTCTCTCCACTATCCCTATCCGTTATATTGGGTAGTAATTATGAAAAATTTAAATTACAAAAGTGTTGGTTTGTGGTTGTGAGGTTGTGGGGGTAGTGGTTTGGAGTTGATCGGTTACTAGGTTGGTGGAGCGGAGTTTAGGGATTGCTGGTGAGGGGTTACAGATGGGAGTAAGTTTTTCATTTTAGTCATAGATATTATGAAAAACATAAGTACCTATCACACGGTAGCAATTTTATATGCATCTCGGACATTAACTCATGAATCCCTTACGATTAGAACTCTATTTTAAAAGCCTTTGTTTCGCTTAGAATTCAATGTACGCCCTTGCCGTAAATATGTCAGTTTCCTTCCTTGTGATACAATCTGCTATTGTTACTCTTTATATAATGTTTGTATTTTCAATATTTGCAGATCATGGGGAAACCTCAACCTAAATCTAAAACAAAAAGAAATTACACCCCAAAGCATGACCCGGAAATGATAAAAATTGCGGTTGATTTGATGAAATCAAAAAAAATTTCATCTTACGATGCCCAAAAAATGTTTGGTATACCGCGAAGAACATTATTGGACAAACTTCATTGTAAACATCCCAATGGTCCTGGTTGCCCAACACGCTTAACACTTGATGAAGAAGAAGATATTGTTCGAGTTTTAATAGCTGCAGCTAACTATGGATCCCCTCACCCTTTTAGATGTAAGGATTATGGTATTTAGCTATTTGGAAGCAAATAATAGACAAAGCCTATTCAATAACAAAATGCCGGGCGATAAATGGGTCAATAATTTTATGAAACGAAACAAAAATAAGCTGACACTCCGAACAACGCAAAATATTTCTAAAACAAAAGCAGAAAAAAGCCCCGATGACATGATTACTTATTTTCAAAATTTAGAAGAGTCTATCAATGGTGTTCCAAGAGAAAACATAATAAATTATGATGAAACCAATTTATCCGATGACCCCGGCGTACAAAAGTGTCTATTTCGAAGGGGGGTTAAGTATCCTGAACGAGTGTTAAATAGTTCTAAAGGAGCTATTTCAATTATGTTTGCGATATCAGCTGGTGGAGAGTGCCTGCCACCATATGTAGTGTATAGATCTAAGCATCTGCATCAGCAATGGACAATAAATGGTCCTACACACGCGAGGTTCAACCGCTCCAAGTCGGGCTGGTTTGACAACGTTATTTTCGAGGACTGGTTCGAAACTATCATATTGCCATGGGCTAAACGCAAGTCTGGTCCAAAAGTACTTATCGGTGACAATTTGGCGTCACATATAAATCACCGGATTGTGTCTCTCTGTGAAGCAAATGAAATCAGGTTCGTCTTACTGCCGCCCAATTCTTCACATTTGACGCAACCACTAGATGTCTGCTATTTTGGTCCCATGAAAAAGCTTTGGAGAAAGATTTTATTTAACTATAAGGTAAAAAATCCAAGAGAGGCCACAATAAACAAATCACATTTCCCCGAATTACTTAAACTTCTGATGTCGGAATTGAGTAACAAAACAGACAACATTTACAGTGCGTTCAAAAGTACCGGTATATATCCATTAAACCCACAACAAGTAATTAAAAAACTGCCCAATGCTAACATATCACTTAATCAAAGTATAGACACAGCACTTCTGGAATTCTTAAAACAGCATAGAGCTGCAGATCCAATGAAAAAAATTCGCAATAAAAAATTAAATGTTGCTCCTGGAAAGTCCGTATCAAGTAGTGACTTTACTGCTGAATCAAGTGTTCCACCAAGGACAAAAAATAAATTAAACGATAAATGCTCTAAACAGAAAAATGTACCTAAAAAAACCACAAGTAATAAACACAAATCTTCTACAAAACCTCAAAATAGTAATAACTGTTTACCCGCCGCAGATAACTGCCGTAAACTTGTGGATACACTTTTTAAGTTGTGCATCGATAAAATTAACAATATTGACCTGCCCCTTCAAACAGTTACAAACACAAATAAAATTCCAATGAAATCTACAAAAGTAACCATTTTGAAAGATAAATATTTGTCAGATGCCGAGAAATGGTCCAAAGATGATTTTCATAAAATAACAGATAAAGGAACTAAAGTTACTTTAACTTCCACCCTACGCACACAAAAAGTGACTGAAAATCATACTCATTTTTCAGATATTGAAGCAGGTGGCAGTAATAATAGTGTAATTAATGAAGCTTCCATGTCATATCACCGAACTATAAAAAAAGAAAAGAATTTACGCCACTTTGTTCGTGAAGACTCTGATTCAGACGGTTTAATTAAGGATTTAGAATATTCATCAGAATCAGAAACTGAACCAGAATCATGGGATCAATATAAGAGTAATCTATTGGATTCAGTGAATGACGAAGAGGATCTTGATGAATTAAATACTAGCGCAGAATCCGTAACCGACGTTTTTGACAATGGAACAAAACCAATAGAGGTGGGGAGTTATGTTCTAGTTAAGTTTACCATTAAAAAAACTTGCAAATATTATGCTGGATTAATAATAGATATGGAAGGAACAAATTGTAACGTTAAATTCCTTAGAAACGCCAAAAAGTTATTCGTTTGGCCTCGAGTAGATGACATAGCTTTTGTTCTTAAGGAAGATATTGTGGCTTTGTTGCCTGTGCCAAAGGAAGATCGAAGGGGCAAACTGCATTTTTCCTTTGACTTTACAAACTATAATGTGTTATAGGTTAAAAACGATTTGTGGCTTTCTTTCTCTGATCGAAATCCACATTTAGTTTAATAGGTAATAATGGACCGCCAATTTTTGTTGGCACAAAGAATAGTTTTTTCTTTTATTTTTTGTTTCTAATATATACAACTGGTACAATTTATTATAGTAGTAATAATAATAAACGTAAAGTTACAAAAACTGCAAGATTGAAATTAGTGACGAAAAGATGATTATATAGACGATGATGTGTTGGTATAGTTGAATTATCGAGAAGATGGAATTGCATTTGTAGTGGTTGTATGCTGATAGTACAAGAAAATAGAAAATTCAAATATAGAATGCCTGTAAACAAACAATACTACTACATATGCAATTCCACGCTCTCGATGATACGACTATAGGTAATACAGTAAAATTGTATTATCTACTTATTGATTATATGTAGGTACAGTTACGAGTAAGTGGATACCTTTTAAGTATCGCCAAAAGCAGCTTGAACGATGTGATACCATAAACTTCCGGAAATAGTTTAGTTACTAAATAAATAATATATGATTTAATAACTACATCCTAATGATCTCGTACTATATTAATCGTTTTTTTTTATTTTGAAGTATCTAATTATATAACTAGGTAATCTCGTCGTCTTCTTCTTTGATACATATATAGTCTATAATCCATTTACAAACACTTGTCCAAAAAAATTATATTCAACAAAAACACCACATGACTCAGTAATTTCAGAATGGCCGATTCACGTGTTTATTGTGTTCAGGTCATTTTGAAATTTTAACTAAGTCATGTGGTGTTTTTGTTGACATAATTTTTTTAGTACCTAGAGTCCTAGACCATGCGTTTGTAAATGGATTATTTAAAGTTATTTTCTTATGTCGTGGTATTTTACAAGATAACCCAACGTAAGCGGGATTTTTGTTAAGTACTTAATTAATATGTATTACTTTTTAAATACATTTTGTGGTTGATTTTGAAATGTTTTTTTTTTCTCATACCTATATGATTTACGACATGAAAACCAAAAATCCTCTTTAATTGCGACAGTTGGTTATAAACATGATTTTTGACAACCCTGAACGATCGTAGTGATATGTATGAAAACACGCTGGATGTCTTCCTATTTTCGCCTATGATGAAAATATGTGCGTAATAGGACCTTAATAACACCGGCGTACGATTCAATATAAATTACGTGAATCATACAGAGGGTAGAACTTAATTTTTATGGAGTGTGCCTATGTTCAGTCATGTTTGATAGGGTAGGCGAAATTAGGCAAAAAGAAGAAACTTCGCCTATTGTCTTTGAGCTCCTTTTTTAGGTATAAACGTACATAAAATTGGGTTATTTTTAAATTAAATTTAGGTGTTATCATTATATATACCATTTAGATACTAGTGATCACACAATAAACATGTACCCTAAGAGGAAACTTCAAAAATATGTCAAGAAGTAGGCGAAAATAGGGTGTTTTACGGTACGTCCCGTTTGCACTAATATGCGAGTGCGAGCGGGATGTATAGAAAGTAAATTACGTTCTCGACGGCGTTTATGTCAGTGACAAACTGATGGTAACCGTACAGTAATACGATTATTCAAAAACAATGCTGTGCTTACGATACGAAGTTGCCAATTTATGGACATACGAATCTAGTTTTAATTAGGTAGGTATTTATTTCGGTATAACATGATAAAATGTGACAAATAAACATAAGATTAAAAGGCGTTCTACCCACAAAAAACATTATATGTAATGTTATGAGGAAACCCTGTAGGTAAACGATACCGTTAGCAAACATAGGACGCGACAATAAGTATATCGACCGAGAGATACACCTGACTTTTTCTAACTGAATTAATTAGAAAGGGATGGGTAGCGCTAGAATGTGACACACGCTACGTGACTAGGCCTGTTGCGGCACACGCGTAGATACCTACTAAGCCTACTGCAGTCTAATAGAGTCATAAGGCACATTTTTTTCTTTTAGGCCGGGAATAATCGGCTCCTAGTTGACTACGGAAACCTAAAGGTGGTAAATTCATCAGACGTAATACACCGGAACCGGATTAGCACAGAATGGATGAAATTTTGCGACGCCCGGATGCCCATTGGATTCAAGGGTAAAATGTGTAAAACCGGATCATGTATGGATCGGAGTTGTTGGTGTTGGACCGTAAATGTGACTGATGAAAAAATATATAAATAGGTACCATTTTTCTCGTACGTTAATGTACCTACCACTAATCCAGCCTGCGGCTGTCGTGAATTAACACCCTATATTTCACTTGCCCCCCTCGTCGCAAAATGTTTTATTATCACAATGTCAATTAGTGCATTTATCTAATTTAAACAAAAGTAAGATATTCATTTTACAATACCAGGAATAGAGAAAAGATTTTAGGATTAAAGGAAATTATCATAATTTATTTATACAACCTATTACCTAATCCTAATTAATCTCTGTTCAACAAGTTATATAAGTTATCTACGTAACTTGTTGATCAGAGTAATATAATTTATTTAAAATAATAATTAAGAGTTTATTGGAAAAAGAAATCTCTGGCATATTATTACCTACTTAATAGGTACCTAGGTAATTTTAAAATCTTGTGGTAATGTATGACGTGCTAAATGTAACTAATGTAAACGGGGTTAAAAAATAAAATAGGTATACGGGTGTGGCCTGTAACACGAGCATATAATTAAAACATAAATTGTATTCCTCAAACGGTGACACTTTTGTTCAACAACTTTTAAAAATTATGAAATAATTAGACTCCCTATTTTTCATACAAAATAAATATTATCTTCAATGGACGCCATCGCCACGCCATATCATTGTGATTGACGTTGCTTATCACGCCTTAAACATAACAAAATTCGCAATACATTGCGTCTTAGAATAAACTTTAAAGTGTATTAAAAATCAAACCACAAGTTATTTTTAAAAGTCGCTGAACAAATGTTGGTCAGTATGAGGAGTACAGCCTGCAGTTAAATTTTTTGCTCATATTACAGGCCACACCCGGTATATATTGATGTTTAATGATAAAAAAAACCCCAAAGTATATTAATAATAGCGGACCTTGTGTTCGTGATTACATGTGAAGGTCTAATAAAAGCTCAAGGTGCAATTCAGCCGTAACTACAAATCCACATCATATTTCAACTTTTCACCGGATCCCCAAGCGGGCGAGGTTGATCGTCATAGGTCGAATGGATTTAAAAAAGAAGAAAAACTTAAATAGTAAGTTTTTCTTACTTTCATCGGAGTTTCAAACAAAGTTTGACCAAAATGTTACTGAAATAACAAAATCAACAACACACAATAAGTAATTTTAATATAACTATTTAATTTAAAAAATGTAAAACCCACTACGCCCTACGCCAAATGCAAAAAAAATACTTTACATCATTTCTATCAAACGAACCACCACAAGGAAACTAGCTTTCACGTAAATAAACTGCATAGAAATCGGTCCATCCGTTAGAGAGCTATGATGTCACAGATAGACCGACAGACATATATTGGTTTCAGACATGCCCTCTTTTTGCGTCGGGGGTTAAAAAGAGCTACATCTCATACTTTGAGTGACATTAGACCTATTATACCTAGGTACTTTCGTAGCGACATAAAAACAATAAAAAAACAATTATGGAACGAAAAAACAATAATATCAAGGTGATCCGTGTCAAGTAGATAGTCTATTTTCAAGGAAGGATCCGTATCGAGAAGTATCGAGAATGAGATACTCCGACTTGAGCAAAGAAACTGTTAAGTCATAATAAATAAGCTCCTGGAGCTCTTAATTGGCTTGTTTTCATCTTGTTAAGTATAATTATAAATCAATCTTCCTTCTTTCTAGACTTATAATAACCTTTACTAAGAAGCTTAGCTTGTTATGGCTTTAGAAGGTATTATCGTCTGCAATAAAACAGGTATCTACTTATATTTTACTTTTTAAGAACAAAAAACAGATAAGGTTACTGACTAAATTTAACTATGCATAAATACTGTCCTCGCGTGTTTATGTAAAAAATATTTACTTTGCATAAGTAACTCCGAAATCAAAAAATTGTAAAACGTTCCGCTGCGATAATATCACTAACATCATTTTGCGAACTGATACTGTGAAATTACGTTTTGCTGCATTATCGGAAAGAGTACAAATATAAATTTCATTTGATTTAAAGGTGAGCAAAGTACCTACCCTAATACAAATTCAGTAGGGTCGGGATAAAAATATTGCCCTGTTTCGTCCCTACAAAAATACTACGCTCTGAAGAGTGATTTATTGGTACTAGGGAATATATTTTAGATAAGCAGTAAATCCATATTCAACGAGTTATTTTATATCTTTACATAAAAATAGGTATATTTTGTACAATAAATCTTTCAAACAGCGTGATTTTATAAGTTTGAGGATAATCCTAGACCTAGACGTACCTACTCTGTCTAGAATAGCTTTGCATACCTAATTTTTTTATACTACTAATTGATGAATTTATTTAGGTAAGTATAGTCTACTAAATATCATATTGTGGCCAATTTGTCCCGAACAGTTTACGAGCTTGTTAATATTTTATGCAACACCCGAGACTTGTGAATTGCTTGTGAACCATAGCTCGGTTTTTCGGGGGCAAAAACGTACCGGTGCTAGTGATGAATTAAATAGCGACTCAAAGTCAATATCGCTTGTTATCGATATCGACAAAAAGTTGTCGATATCGATAACAAGCAATTTCTAAATCATATTACTTGACAGTAGAATTGTGCTCAGATGACTTTGAATACCTTGCCCGCTTAGCTACTTCAGCTTTTAACTGTAGATACTATCTTAACAAGGAATACATTGTTGGGATCGCTTGTGAGTGAACTGACCTCAAAATTGGCCCCGCGCTTTATTGCATTTCCGTGAGCCCGAGAGTGCCCAGAATAGCTACTCGTATAGGCCAAATTAGATTTTTTACAGGAATTAATTCCCAACAGAATTGGAACAAGCTGGAAATCATCTTAATACTTACCTTAATTTGGTAATAAATTAGTGTAATCCGAGTTTGCTCCATTCCAGGAGTTGTGGAAAAATGTTTGCTCTTTTTCAGTTTAACGCTTGTAGCTCTAAAACGGTACGTCCGATGGAATATTTGCTCTAATCATGATAAAAATGGACATCTGAGGATCCGAAAGGTACCATAATATGAATTCGTAGTCAAAGATTGTAAAAAAATGGCCGCCACTTTGAATTTCTTTTTTTTGGTATAATCCGATTTTTTTTTTCACCAGACTCTGATCCACAACAACCTTGCTGGTAGTGACATGGTAATTGATGGTGGGTTCCTTCTACATCGAGTGGTTTTGTCAATCCAAGGTAAAATGTATCTCACAAGGCTCCCAAAATTTACCACACCTCCTGGGATGGAACAAACTCGGATTATACGTATTTAGGACCAAATGAAGGTATTAAAATAAAATGGTTTCCAGCTTGCTGGGAATTAATTCCTCAAAACGCTTTTTTGGATCTAATTTGACTGGCCTACTACCTGGGACCTGGGACCTCGAAAATAATACAGACTTTTAATCAAAAGTGCCGTAGAAAACTGTTATAAATATTTACATGGTGATTTATGATTTCACATTCAAATAATTTTTGAACACGAACTGCGAAAAAGATGCGGGGGGTGTTTTAATTCCGTGAGTGTCGCGGATTAATTAGTGACAATATATCGCTGGCCAGCAGAGCAGCGTGCATATGCTATCAATCTATAATATGTATTGATCTCTGCAGGACAAGATTGCAGTAACAAGATTTCACGGTTCGTAGTAGTGACGTAACAAATGTAGGTCAGGACGCGGTCTCCTGTCGTAAACGGCTAAGGGGGTCAATCGAATGGCGGACGCAGCACTTATAGGTCGGACTCTTAGCTCAAAGCACGGCGCGGACACGTCATAGTAAGGAAATCGTGTTACCGCCTAACTATGTGGGCACAACATGTCTGGTTTAGGCAAATGTACGTATTCGTTAAGGGGCCCACTGGTTAACAGTCCGCTGGACGGTATCGGCCTGTCAGTTGTTCGGAACAGTCAAAATTTTGTTCTAACTGACAGGCCGATACGTCTGGCGGACTGTTAATCAGTGGGCCCCTTTAGGGAAGTCAGTTGAAAATATTTTGGCATAACTATGGCAACGGGATTGAAGAAAAAGTCGTTATTTATAGAAATTTATAAGCACCCGTACTATGGCACAATACACGGGCATTTTGAATTTTTTATCAAACTATAGTCAATCTCGTTCAGATCTTTCAGAGCTCGGTGCCGTCGATTGGACAGAAACGGCGCTAGACAGAGAAGCATGGCGTTCCTTAGTGTGAGGCCAAGATCCACTTGGGGTCGGTGCGCCATTGCAGTAAGTAATGTAAGTATAGTCAATCTGCTGCGGAGGAGTGATGCTTTGAATCATATTCGGGGCGAACTGATGCGTGGCTATTCTCTATGAAATGCTCTTACTTATTCTGGCTCAAAGTATGGTCAGTGGAAAATGGCCAGCGGTTACCGTAGCCTGCATCTGATCTCCAGAAGTATCACCTTTTTACAAACATGAAGATTCATATACCCACTGTAGTCCCTTGAGAAAACCTTAATTACTAACCTACCCCTAAAAATAAAATGCCCTAAATTGACCAATTCTTTAACAAAGACACATCAAAGACATAATAGAATATGAAAGTACGTGGTCGATAACGATAAGTCTCGCTTACCTCGGCTTCATTTTGGAGTATTAGGGGAACTGTGTGTCGTAATTCAGTATAATAAAGGAAAACAGGTAATAATGGGGGGATTATACGCCCAAAAACGTGCTTTGGGAAAAAAATAAGGTTTTTACTTTGCTTAATATGTTTTTTAATTACATCGTCTTGAGGGAAACGTAGTCGAAGAAGGCGTTTACGCCATTTACGCCAATGATAATTAATAAGTATAAAATTTCGGTCTTCAAATTATTCATTCTTAACCTTTTTTTTTTTAATTTCAATGAAACTTGAAGTCGTTATTGCTGATTGCGCCTGGTGAGTGGAATTAATATAGTTCGTGTCATTCACGATGACGCGCAGATTCGTCAAATCTAACCTTTAATAACATGACAATACGAGTCAAGGCATGCGTCTTCGTGAATGACACGATCTATAGTAATTAAGTACCTATATAAATAAATAAACATTTGGGGACAGTCTTACACAAATCGACCTAGTCTCAAACTAAGCAAAGCTTGTACTATTGGTACTAGGCGACGAAATACACACCCATATTAAAATAGCCTTCGATGTTTCTAAGTACACATTTAGTTACTAGCCTCTGCCCGCGACTTTGCCTGCGAGGAATTTTATAGTAAGGATCTCTTTGAATTTGAGGTTTACCCTCACTACCTTGTTCCGATTGAACACGCTGTATACCTTAAGGGGCCCACTGATTAACAGTCCGCCGGACGGTATCGGCCTGTCAGTTAGAACAAAATTTTGACAGTTCCGAACAACTGACAGGCCGATACCGTCCGGACTGTTAATCAGTGGGCCCCTTTAGATAAACACAGTCCCTCTTGTACAATGAGATGAATGTAGAATGAGGATCGTGTCGTGTACCCAGTCGTGGGACGTTTAGGTACAGGGTGGGTGGTCTCGTCGTAACTTTAACCACAAATTCGAATTCGATGCCTAATTGGAGTCAAAGGTTATATGACGTACAAGCGAAAAGCGATGAATAAGCGCTTATCCCTAATTTTCTAAAATTAAGCAGTCATAAAATTATCATTATTATCAACGCACATAATGTCAGTTGTTTATTCTTATTAGTTATACCTCGTTTTTTTAGCATAAGAAAAAAGACTAAGTGATCTTGACGTGTCTCTTTATGAAACACTTTTGAAAAATAAGTCAATTTAACAATGGTGTCGCTTATCTAGCTTCAAAATCGGGTAAAACAGCTCGACCCTCTCAGCAAATATCTAATTTTCAAATCGCATAATCTGACAGCTCGATTTAAGTTAAGCGACTCAAATATAATTTATACATTTTATAATATAATTTATAAATTATATTGCGCTGTGTTTAAAACGCTAGTAAATGAACATGAATGTTTAAGAATAAAAGCCAGTGCGTTTATTGCATTGTTAAATCAGTAATTAACAATGCAAAATTGCATTTGTATTTATATGCCATCTTCAGTCGTAACGCCAGCAGTAATTTCACGCCCGTGTTACAACATAAGAGTATGTATGAATATAAGTAGAAGAATAAAATCTGCAACTCTATTTCCCTTAATCGACATCCCAGATGCATTTTAGAATTCTCCAGTCTTCTAAGTTCTAACGCTACTAAGTATACTACTATTCTTAGTAAGTTCAGCTTTAGATTGTTAGAAAATTTTCAGAATTTTATAAAAAGGTAGCACGGCGACTTCGGCTACTCATCCGACGTTTATGCAAATTTATTAAGGCGACGGTAGCGGTGGGTAAAATTTCAGATTCTGTCAATTTACCCCATTTCACACACAAGCGCACTTCACGCACACTACCTCACTTTACTGGGACAGGTCAGTGACCCATCATGTTTTTTTTAAGATTGGACTTTTAGTTTAGTATTGACCACTAGCCTCCTTTGAGGGTAAAAGCGTTCCATTGAAAGATGAAAGAGAAACAATGCATTTAATCTTTCTTTCCTTGTCTGTTCATGTCACACGTGACGTACTTACCTATTTAATTAATTTGATTGTTGACTGTTTTACTACCTAATATTGCATTGTCGAGATACGCGTTTTGTACAATTAAAGCGAATAAAACAAGATGTCATTAAGTCAGATGTAAAATGTTATTTACTACTCTATACGGTTTTTCATAAGGTGCAAAATCCATTCAATAGGAATTTAAATAAATAAAGTTTCAGCAGGGTGGCAATTCCATTTTGGCGGATAAAGCGAAACAGAATAGTTCTATCGAACCTGCTTACAAATTTTCACGAGAATCAGTTGAGAAATGTGATCTGCAAAGGAGAACATACAAAAGCATTTTTGCCCAAGCTGAAACGGAGACCTTTGCTAACGCTCGGCCAATGATGGTTTAGGTACACCTATAAAAAATGGTTGTCCCTGCTGTAATTTTAATATCTTTATATTTCAACGGTATAGTTTTGCCTTCAAAAATAATCGGTATCGCTAAACAATAGCGGTACCTTATTACTACTTATACGTTCACGAAATCGGTATCTGCATAACTTGATTGTTAGTAAACTAACCTGAAAAATTATCTCAAAACCACCGAAACATTTATGTACAGTCACTTGCAATAATATGTTACGTCATTAGCGCCAACTTTGCCTCCAGGGAAACTTTGCCCAAAACGAAAATTTTAAACAAATTCGTTAATGTAGAAAAATATTAATAGTTAAGGCCACCCTGCTATTTTTAGTAGAAAATAGGTTATATTTCTGACAAAACTATATACCAAACTTGTGCATAACTTAAACTTAAATAATGAATGCAAGTAGAAAAAATTGAGAACCCTTTGACAAATATTTCCGGGTTTGAGTTATAACACATGAAGCATAGATTATGTCTATTGAGATTTAAACTAAAAAGGCCTAAATACACAAAAGTTTTAGCGGTGGGCAAAGTAATCCGGTAATTTGGCATCTATACCAACATTGCACACCACCAAAAACGGATTAGGGTTGTCACTTTCATCTAATTTACCCAACTTCGCAAGTAAAAGAAGGTTATGTTTGTACACTAAAATAAATTTATAAATATATACTGTATTTAATTTGTCTTATTATCCATTATTTAGATGTTTTATCCCGTTAACGAATGAAAAACACAACAAAAATCATATTTTTGGCCATTAAACTATTGTAACAGATTTTCTCAAAAGTGACAATCCTAGCCTTTGTAAAATGCTTAGGCGAGCCTTATTTGGAAATGGGCAAAAACGGGTAGGCAACATTGCCCAGCAAATTTATTTTAAAGTTTTTACACTTATCGCTAAGTTATTAACAGGGAATGGTAGGATTGCCCAAAACCTTTAAGTGATCCTTAGACATCATCATCATACGAGCTGTATTTGAATACCAAATTGACGTGGGCAATGTTGGCGAAAACCCCGGATATCTTTGCCCGCCCTCTAAAACGCAAAAAAATGAGTAAAAACACGATGAAAAATATATTTTTTTTCAAATAAACTGATGCGTTTGATCACAATGGACGTGCTGAGCAAAAAAAGTCATATGATGTGATGTTTTTTGAGAAATTCGTTTTAAAAAATAAGCGGGCAAAGTTGGTGGTAATGACGGTACCTACACTTCGAAGGCCGCAAAAATATGTGACATGGTCTTATGGTTCTACAAATAAGATCGTGTCAGATATTTTTGCGGCCTTCGTTGTGTAACATAAATTGCAGGCGACTGTACATTTGGAATAATTATTTTATTTAGTTTCAACGAAAGTTTCAAGTTTAGTACGAAAATACTTCAGATATTCAATATGCACAAAATGTAGACCTAATCGAAATAAAACATTGCTTTTTATAGGTAATTTATAAAACATTCGATACATAGGTATACATAACAATAACTAGAGCGCTATTGGCCTGTAAGCTTCATCTCGGTCTCCAAAGCCGCAAAAACTCGCTAGTACTTAGTGCTGGTCTAGGCGTTATTTTTTCTTGAAGATTTTCAGAGAACAGCACGTACACGCATTATACATATAGACGGAACGAACCGCATAATCATTATCATTTATTCGTCGCAATCCATGGTATTACAGATCTAGGTACAAGACTTTCAGGTATTACTTATACGAATTACATAACTCTTCCTGTTAATAGGCATTATTTTAAGATAAAAGTTCTATAATATAATACAAGATTACAATTTTCATCAAAATTCATTGACGTACAGAAGTCAAATACGTTTTTAAACTGACGCAAAATGATACCAGCATAATAAAAATTGATCCCAATCAGTAAAGATGAGTCTTTAAACTTTTTTCATTTTAAGCGAGTTTTGAAGGAACATAATACTTAAATTCGACTGTAATCGTATTGTTTTAAGATAGTTTACTGCGGTTTTCAACCATTATAACAGCAAATCAAATTTAAATGAGACGCGAGCTGATATTAATGTACCCTATTTTTTGAAATACAATTTATCTACTGGTATACTTTCTCGTGTGCGTATATGATTTAATGTCAATATAATTGTCAAAAGCAAGAAAATCAAGCTGTCATTTTCATTTGAAGAAGTACACGTGTGCTCCGGTGTAGCCCCAACGGGCATCTGACTTGAAGAAGAATTTTGAGTTATGTCGTCAATGTATGGAAATTGTTCGAAAGTTTACATTTGAGATTGAATTTCTGTGTTGTCTTTGTGAGTAAAAATATAAATCGATAATAAATTGGTAGCTGGGGTATCTAGCTTTCAGAATCATACAATAATTCAATTACTGTCAAAGACAAAATTGTTTTGCTTCCGTCTCAAACGGAACTCCATATTTTGATTTTTTGATACTTTTAGTGTCGACTTGTAGAGAATAACAGCAAATTAAAAATACAATGGCATGAAGAGTCGGTACACGGTTTCTTCGTGAACAAATTTACGTGTAATTTAATGCAATTATTAAACATTTATTGAACAAATTATGGTTACAAAGTGAGGTCTAAATCGAAAACGTCATATACCGGCCCCTTAAAGTTTAATGAGTTGGCTATGGTAGAAAGTCGTTATGGATGATCGCTTTTATCTTTTCTGCACTCTTGTCTCTGGTACTTACTTAGTTACATTACTGTTATAAATTAGTATTACGGGCGAACTTTAACCGAGCTTTTAAAGGGCTAAATCTGGGGCACGGAAATGAATCTGCACTGAGAAAAAAAAACATTAAAAATAATTGAAATTGCATTAACGTTTAGTGCTTTAAACAGTTCCATATAAGCCTATCGAACAAAGCAGTACGTTACGTACGTACGAACGTACATTTGTTTATATTGTATATAGCAGTTAATCTTAATGAAATCACTTTAATGTGTGCTCGAAAGATCATATTTTTTTCAGTGTGGAAAGTCTAAAGGCACCGACGCTACTAGCATTTTCTCAAAACCATTCGACTTTGTTAGCTGTACCTAACTACTTACGCCCGAATTGACCGGTGTCAAAGAAGTATAATACAATTTTTTGTTTTATAATTATTGCAGGCTTATTGTTACGTTTTTGATAGGGTCATAATGTTACAAGAACATAGATGTTAAAATGCAATGAAATAATATACTTACATGGGCAAAAAATGGTCAAGTAAGTTACCTTTAGAAGGAGTGCCTTCATTTGTTATTGGTATTCCATGAAAGTCTTGGAGCTCTATCAGAATAATTTAATTTTGTCGGTGCGGCAGCTTAAAGATAAAGTTTTTAAGATATCAGCCAAGTATGTTTAGTACATCTTATCCCGTTAGGTTGAGGTTCAAAATTCATTGTCAAGAGCAAGTATCATACGTTACCGAAATAACTAAATTTGCTATAGAATCACTGGCGACTGGACACAGTTTGTAAGAACTAACCACAGAACGTCGACCTTTTTAGTGTACCAAGGTACCTAACCAACGTGCCAATCTTTTGCGCTTCGTAGCGAACGAAACGCAACTTATCTCTGACGCACTAATGGGGAAGAGTGATAGAGATCACTCACTATGCTACGCGTTAACTGTTGGCACGTTGGCTAGGCACTCAGTATCAGCCTTAAATATAGAGACGGCACTGTACCTACCTATGTTTTGTATACAGACGAACAATTTATTATGACGACCTTTCTGGTTATTTGTGAGGGGTCATTCACTCCTACCAAATAGTAAATAAAATACCTATCATAAGAATCTACTAAGACTTCCTTAAACAAGGGACCGGAAAGCAGAAATGCAGTGAAAGAACCATATGTTCAACTACAAGAGTAGGTATGTAACTTAAGTAAATAATATGAAGATAGTATCATATGTGTGGTGTGTTTTTTTTTGTTGGCAGTATAACTAGACTTTATATAGGTATATAATATGATCACTAGTTCAGCAGTGAAAATAAGGTAATACACACACAGACATACTTTCGCATGAGTTTCGCATTAGCAATATTAAATAGTATGGATGTGGTACTTACGTTGCTGACCTGTTCCACCGACCCATATTGCCTACGAGAGAACACGCCCCGGCGCGTGATCAGCTCGCTGGCAGATGAGCTGTGAACAAACAAATATTTATTAATCACTAATTAATTCTGTAATTAATATACGAGTGGCGAAAGTCAGGGGAGGCCTTTGCCCAGCAGTGGGACACTATATAGGCTATTAAAAAAAATCTGTTATAGTTATAGTAAATGGGCACTTGTTACAAAGTTTTAACTGGTTTTACTTTCCTGTCGATGTGTTTCTCGAAGTGTTCTAGCAAATAATGTGTGGACAGGAATGTGAAAGCGGTCGATACGCCTAACAATTCTCTGGATAAAGTGTACCTACATATTATTAATTACATATAAGACGCGTTACTTGTTTTGTAGGTAGGAAAATAAATATTTTTGAAATGATAGGAGAAAATTTGACCATTTCTCGTGTTGATCTTATACAGGCCCCTGTTTCACAGTACAAATGTACTGGAAAATGACAGTGTCATCAGACGATTTTTCCTGAGGGTTTTTCAGTCCCCATTTAAACAGACAGTATTTATTCCATTGATAACACGTTTTCAGCTCGTGCGCACATTGTTGCATCGAGACCGTAATATTTGTACCGTATAATACAAGTTTTAGATTGAGTTTGGCATAAGGTGTAGGTAATTTATTTCGATACCTTCTGTCTTAGTCTCGGAGTAATTCTTAGTATAGGTGGACATCTTGATTGACATTTTGTTCACCCGATATTTACAACATATGAACCAGCGAACGTAAAATTTGCAGAAAACAAAAACATAAGAGAATGTTAAAGCGGTAATATCATTCAAAGCAACTTAAAAATCTGTATCCAAAAGCCAGAGTATCACGAATCAGGTTTTCTCGAAGAAGTTTCAAGAAAAATTCAAACTGTGTTCAACACCAGACTACGTCAAAGCAGATACGCCACTCAAAAACCAGTAGCACCGTGATCAATTCTAGTTTAACCGTTGCAACCAAAGATGAAAATACATTTAACCTTGTATGTACAATAGCAAGTATTCACCGTAGTCTATTGACGCATATTACATTTCATAAATGGCTCTGAATTACTCTAATAAGGGAATTAATTTATTAGGCAACTATCGGTGAGTAATCGTTGCTTATTGAATTGTCCGTATGTCTGCACATAAATTGCCGCTTACTAACTTAATATACATTAGGGGCATTGGAAAGAGCTACGGTAGGAGTTTCCCAGCGATTGGCATCTTATTGGCTACGCGGCCTGATTCGAGATGCGATATTAGATATCGCGATATTTTCTTTAAGCACTATACCTCTATAGTTATGTTTTGTAAATGCATTTCACACTTGTAGTTTTTCTCCTGGTTATGAGTGTGATATATGTAACCTCGTTGTGCATATCACTGATATGACTAATAAAATAATAGACAATATATGCTGTAACAATGAGGTCAATAAGCGACCGTATTTTTAATATATCCCAGTGATATAGCCAATTTTTTTTACCATTAATACAATATACTATAACAATATGCGACCCTGGTAAAATGCGACTAAAAATATTTGCGGCTAACTAAATAGACTATTAGTGATACATGCTACATAAAAAAATTCTATTGTTGTAAACATCTATTGAAAATATATGTGGTTGACTAAATAGGCTATTGATGATACATGCTACATCAAAATTTGCTACTGTTGTAAAAATCTATTACAAATATATGCGAGCAACAAATTATGCCATCGATATTACACGCTACAACAAAATACGCTATCGCGGCGAAACGCGAATAGGTGCAAAGCTACAAGGATTTTTTGATTTCGAGGTATACGACTAACAAACGGTCTGGTGTTGAACACAGTTTGAATTTTTCGTGAAACTTCTTCGAGAAAACCCGATTCGTGATACTCTGGCTTTTTTTGGAGGTGCGAGTATAGGCCGGCAGGTTCGATAAATATAGAGGTCACCAGAAGAAAAAAAGGTCGTCATAGCTTGTGACGACTTCCTTTTTCAAGTAATTTTGCTAGGCCAGATTAAAACGTAGAGCCAATAGCTGCTAGGACTGAAAAATTATCTACGGACATTCTATGAGTTTGTCGCTTACGAAATGCTTTTGACTTATATGACAGCTACCTCAATCAAACGCGTAAAGCTCGAGAATATTTGCACACTAAAACAAAACACTGCATTAACAACATATTGTAAGTACCTACTAGTTACCAAGGAATCAATTTTGTCCCTAAACATTGACCCTAAATAGTAGTTCGAAACACACATTTTTGGTGTCGTAAACCCTTTGTACCTACATTTTAGTGAAAATTAATGGTCTAATTATCCATATAATTACAGTTAAAGATAAGGACAGGAAACGCCACCCTTCACAAATAAAATAAGGCCCTGACATTTAAACACAAATTCTAACTTGTGTATGAGCGAAACTATAATTATTTTAGCGGCAGAACTCCGTCGAACACATTAGCTCAGTGGTTGTACGATCTAACCTCCCACTTCAAGTTATAAATTGTGAGCTAACTTTGCAAGAGTATAACATATTCCATATGTATGGTTATTATATTACTAGGTAGCAAGAGACAGTATTCGAGCTAATGTAACTAGGTGAAACTGTAAGGCTGCGGTTCGAACAAGATGTGCGAGGATGCGTTGCATTGCAAGGTATGTGTTTATTAAGAACCAATAGAATCATTTCATTTGTTTTCCTCGCTTATAGTTCGTTTTTGAACACAGTTCACAGTTGTTTAGCATTAAGAAGCAAGAAAAAAGGTAAACAATCTTGACGTGTCTTTTTATTGAAAAACACTTTTGAAAAATAAGTCACGGCAAATATGTAACAGTTATATACCTACGATTATTTACATTATTTTGCTTTAATTAAGTAATAGTTACTTACTGATTTTAAAAAAGCGTATTTCAATTAAAAGACATGTCAAGATCGCGTAGTCTTTTTCTAATGTTAAAAATACGAACTATAGCGTGCAGTGATTCTATTGGTTCTTAAAAACACATGAATCGCTACGCATCCTCGCACATCTCTGGTCGAACGCAGCCTTAAACATAGCAAAATTCCTAATACATCACGTGTTAGAAAAAGACTTTGTTTATTGATTTACAAAAAAACAAATTTAACGTAATATTTTGATATCAAAAAAGATAAATTACTTACTTGTTAGGGTTGCGTACCGAACTGTGTCAAATGGAAACCTTTAATAATTGAGTAGGTACCTACCTATCTTCGTTTTGTTCAATTGCATGCAGGTTTTCATTCCATTATATGGTAAAAGTAATGAATAATGAAAGCAGTAGAAACGCTATAAAGAACGATCAGAGTTTTCCAAATGATCCATAACGAATACGGTTGGCTACTCTCATCTTAAAAACGTACTTACACATCGCAAAGATAAAGCACAGCCAGTAAATAAAGCTTTCACTTCGCTTAAGTCAGCTGACCTTGACAGAATTTGGAGTGTCTCGAGTCGAGGGTTCAATTGAAACAAGCGGGGTAAGCGCTGTTTGAAAGATCTGGAGTACCCGAACCACAGGTTACTTGCCATATGCAGCATTGGATGTCCCGTAGTAAAGTTCAAGTAAAGTTGGTTAGTTTTTATTTTTTATACCAACAAACTAACAATCTAAATTTTAGCAAAGTAACAGACAAATATAAAATAGCCTGTAGCTACGTAAAAAGGAGCGAAGTCAAATCCTGAACTTTAACTACATCCCAAGGGAAGTGATCATGGCACCCATACCTATAGATCTCAATTCTTTTTCCGGCGAAGTCAACAACGACGCATATTCTTAATATTGAACTTGGTTCTCATTTCACATTAATGTATTTGATGGGATAAAAAATATAGTGTGCGGACTGCGGTAGGTGTACAGTCAGCGTCATGTAGTAGGTAGCATCCAAAGTATTCAAATAGTTCGGTAGACCATATAATATGTATGGCGTACCGAACTATTTGAATACCTACTTTGGATGCTACCTACTATACGACGCTGACTTTACGTAGGCCGCGTTTTTTTATTAACGCATTTTAAAGCGGGCTCCATAAAAGTTATTTTAGATATAATTAATTATACGTGACCACGCATAAAATACAAGTGTCGTTACGCGAAACAAGTCCGATTGAGAAATGACTAGTCATTGCATTCAGTGGGGCTAAGATGGTCGGTTATTTATCATTTGTCACCATGCCTGTCACGTTCTAACAAATACGTAAGTGCGAAAGTGACGCATGGCATGACAAGTGATAAAAATGCGACCATGACACCGCTACAGATTTAAATGTTCGGATGTCAATTTCTGGGAGTTATTTTACTGTCATTGATGCCCCTTCACTGCGGTACCCACCCTTGACCGCTATAGCAGTGTGTCACTAGACTAATTCGTAAACGCTCGGCTGTTCCCGGTTTTTAATAAGATATTATACTCTGCATTGGGTTCTTCGAATCGATGCCGCAGTAAGCTTGTTAAGCTCCCCTTTGTTGTACTTCTGGAAAGTTTAATTAGGCTTGGCGTAGACAAAGATTTTCCACACCTATGTTTTGACCTTGAAACCTTTATTTGATTATGTGAATAAGTTGTTTTGCCAACAACTTCGTTTCTGATACAAACTTTTATTGCCTACTGTGTTGTTCTTTCACTAATCATTCCGGAAATGCAATCTTTCAACTATCATCCACTAATCATGGAGTAGATTCTAACCACCTCAAACTCTATGAGGTTGTGTTTTAGACTTTCTATGGCCATCTTCAGTGCCCATTATCACATCACATCAGCTAGGTACCTATAAACCTTAAGCTAAATCGGATACCAAGAAGTCGTCAAAAATATAGAAGACAAGTTACTATGAGTACCTACATACTCCTCACACATAGAGGTTTGTATGCAGGGGTGGTACATTTTCTTTGCAGCTGACTGTACCTACCAAGTTGCGTAATTACTAACATCACAAGTGAGAAGTCTTAGAAGTAATTACGTTTGCATTTATAATGTTAATATGAAAGTCTGAATATAGCTTGTAACATACGCTCGTGTAATTAGAAACTGTTCCAGAAAGCCATGCCTTTAATATCATCAAGAGACACGTGCAGTCGTGCATTCCTGTGCACACGTGAATTTATATGACATAACGGTAAGAATTCGGTTCGATCAAACTGCACTTGTGAACACTTTGTACCCCGTAAGCCGCGAAATGTGATTTATGTTCCGTCCTATATCGCGAATTATATAATGATATATTTAAATACCTACACGGCTGCCCACTGATGCCACTGACTAGACGTTACATTAGGTATCAAAACTCATTCAATTGACAAGAAAATTACACTTTTGTGAAATTTAGGATAGTTATATTACAGGTGATTTATATTGCCAGTTTTGCCAGTAAATATGAAATATTTTTTCCTCCCAAAAATTGCTTTAATAGAAGATTCTCCGGTCTACGAGCTATAGTGCGACATAAAATAGTAGAAATTAAATTAAATGGAACTAAAAAAAATCCATACTAAATTTAAGCATTTAACTTTAAAAATGTGAGCGGTGGTGGCCGAGTGGATATGACTAGGGCTTGCAATTCGAATATTCGAATATTCGAATATGTCGAATATTCGACCTGTTTTGATATTCGAATATTCGGCCGCTCAGGTTTCGAATATTCGAATATTTTTTATTACTAGGTAAAATCTATTTTCATCCGTTATAGTTACAGTTTCTGTGTATTTTGCCGGGTATTAACAGTGAATGAGGAACCGTAGGTACCCAAATGCGAAGGAAATAATGTTTTTACTGTATTCCTCTCAATAGGCTTCGTGAATACAGTTAAACCTAAGAACCTAACTCAATTTCAAAAGGAAACGAAATCAAAAAGTATGTTTTATTACGGTGCGGCTAATGCTTTTTCTAGGTAAGGTGTATTCGGGTATTACCGAATGTCGGATAATACCGAAATTCAGATGAAAATCACCCTTAATTCCGTCATAATAAAAGTCTCTTTCGGAATTATCCGACAGTTTTCGACATTCGGAATTACCCGAGTAAACCTTACAAGTAACTTTACGTAAGTTTTAAGATAAAGGATCATTTTGTTTATTGAGTAAAAGCGTACCTTAAGCGAATATTCGAAGTCTAAACCTTGCCCTTTATCGCAATTCACAAATTTGATCATACCAAACCTACCGAACTAGGTAATCTAACCATGCACCTTTAGCTAACGAATAATCCACCCCGTAGTCAGCCAACTTTTTCCTTTAAATATTCCAATACCAATTATATAACTTATTATATAACAGCCGACCATTAGGAATCAAAACTAAACTTGCCAAGACTAATAAAGTCAATAAAGATTCAAAATACAATGGAATTAAAGGCCATTTTACAGGCTTCTTAACGACAAGAAGTTAATTTAAATCAGAAAATGATTAGTGATTACCTACTAAAATGTTTTCTCTCTTACATACGTGTTTGGATGGTTAAAGTTATATTAATTCACGCAACGACGCATTTATAATAAAAAGTTTTATCAAGAAATATTGAAAATGTCTAATTTTTGCGTTTTAGGTACTTACTTGCTTTTATAAACGTGGGTATTTCAGAGTAGGATGATAAAATCTAGTCAATAAGTGGATTTCTGCAAAATATCATTAATTTTAGCAATATGTGAAAAAAGCTTTTGAATAAAACTATAATAAACCGATTTTTCGTTCCTTTTCTTACTTTTTTTAAATATTCGAATAATTATTCGAATATTCGAATATCTCGTCAGTAAAAGTCGAATATTCGAATACCTGGAAGTTTCGAATATTTGCAAGCCCTAGATATGACATACGATTTTCAATCCGGAGGTCGCGGGTTCAAATCCTGGCTCGTACCAATGAGTTTTTCGGAACTTATGTACGAAATATCATTTGATACTTACCACTAGCTTTTTCGGTGAAGGAAAATATCGTGAGGAAACCTGCATACATCTTGAAGAAATTCAAGGGTGTATGTGAAGTCCCCAATCCGCATTGGGCTAGCGTGGGGACTATAGCCCAAGCCCTCTCACGCATGAGAGGAGGCATGTACCCAGCAGTGGGACGTTTATAGGCTGTAATGATTATTACTAGCAAAAAGCAGAGCTTTGTAAGGGCTCGCGGAGTTTTTCTACCTATAGAGTTATAATTACTAAGGTAGTTTTTAATAAGAGATTCATCTTAAAAAACCGGTGCGAGTCGGACTCGCCCGCCGAGGGTCCCGTACAAATTTAACGTATTTATTAATTTATTTACAAAAAAATAGTTTTCAAATATTTTCCCAATAGGTACTTGTAGTGACGATATTACTTGCCAAATTTCATAGTTCTAGAAATTCTAGATCAACGGGAATTACCATACTCTAGGGAGCCCACAGATTACCAGTTCGCCGGACGATATCAGCCGGTCAGTTGTTCGGAGCTGTCAAATTTTGCGTTTTGTTAACTGACCGGTTGATATCGTCCGGCAAAGTGCTAATCAGTGGGCCCCTTTATAGGTACATTTTGATTCCTTTGAGAGTTTCGACATATACATTTTTTGCGGCATAAACGGCTGTATCTTTTTTCCGATAACTTAGAAGTTTAAATTTATGCTTTTAATTTCAACTCGATACATCTACGCGTTCCCGAGATAAAAGGTCTTAGTAGACATACGTACGGACAACAAAAGTGATCCTATAAGGGTTCCGTTTTTTTTCCTTTTGAAGTACGGAACTCTAAAAATGATATGATATGATATAAGGGCTTCTATAAATAATTAATACCCCAAATCATTCTGTATTATATTATATCAAGAGTGTTTGTATTATATTATATCAATAGGTACTTATATTAAATTCCTCATGCGAATATATTCTTGTTTCCTACATTTCAATACATGAGTGTTTAACATTACGTAGGTTTAATCTATTATAAGGGAACCAAAACCATCTATATCTTGATGTATCCAAAACTTCTCATATTTTTATACCGTTTAGTACAACTTTTATGTCTACCGTTCTCCAATTCTCCCTCAATTGCTCAAAGGTTAACTGGAAGAGATCCCTGAAAGGGATACGTTCGCCTTTGTACTATAAAGCTTTGTGTGTTTTTCATGTCTTATCTTATGTTTCTTTTTGTACTTTTTGTACAGTACAATAAAGTGTTTTACTACTACTATCGGGGGGCACGGCAGTGCCCCCGCCAAGTCGAGCGCGAAGCAAACACTGCCGTACCATCCTTTACTGAAACCATTTCGCCGCATTTTAGGTCCCTATTTGAGAACCTCTGGATAAGACCAGAACGCAGAAATTTCCGTCATCCAGTAAGCTATAATCACATACTAAAAATCCAAAATTTCAAGTCTGTAGGTCAAATAGTTCCGAAGTTAAGCGAAAGCAAAGTTTCGCATTTATGACACACACTCACTCACTTATGATCATCAGAATGGAACTAGTACTTCCCATAAACTCAGAGAGCTGAAATTTGGTACAGAGTTAGGGTTTAATGGCCACATAAAGGGAAAACTATAAAAACTAGGATAATCGAAGATCTGGAGAGTACCTGGTGACCCTGATTAGAAAACACAAGAGCCCAACCAAACTATTGGAGATCGACATACCGCCTTTACAAAAAATATTCAAATTGGTGGGCCGCTTCATTTGATGTCAAAAATCGAAGGTCTGAAGTATCTGATGAAGAACCCTAAGCTGGTCTCAGCTGTATTAAGGCTCCGTCAGACATAGGCGTTTTGCTTGGTGCAACATATGTACACACTGTTTTGGTCATCCGACACGCCTTGATGAGCCTTTGGGAAAGTAGTACCCAAGATGGAGCTGATGCTGAACCCTGGCTGTACCTAGTGGAACTCAGGCTTGGTGCAACATATGCACACACTGTTTTGGTCATCCGACACGCCTTGATGAGCCTTTGGGAGAGTAGTACCCAAGATGGAGCTGATGCTGAACCCTGGCTGTACCTAGTGGAACTCAGGTTTGGTGCAACATACGTCCACGCTATTTTGGTCATCCGCCACATCTTGATGAGCACTTGGGAGAGCAGTACCCAAGATAGAGCTGATGCTGAACCCTGGCTGTACCTAGTGGAACTCAGGTTTGGTGCAACATAGGCACACTTTGTTTTCGTTAACCGACTTGTCGTCGTGTGCCTGTTGCAGACAGCCACCAGTACCAGAATGTAACAAACACTTTTCTGAAAACCGCATCAAAATCGGTTCAGCCAAACGCGAGATAATCGCGAACAAACATACATACGGGTCAAACTGAGAACCTTTATTTTAAGGCGGTTAAAAATACATCAACTTTGACCTTTTTGGGCAGTAATGCAGTCGGCAGCTATACTGCAGCAGGATTGCAGCATGTACTACTGCCGACTGAATTACTGAGGTAAATATCAAAAATTCGGTCAGCATCATCGTATTTGACATTTGCTGCAGTAATGCAGTCGGCAGTATTGTCGCAATATACTGCTGCAGGCTACAAAACGCTCGTGAAACTATTCAACGTCCATGATCATGCTTTCCAACGTCCAAAGTTCAGTAATCGAGTGACCGCTCGCAACACGCGCTGTGTTGTGTGTGACTGCGCGGGCGTGATCAAAGCGGGTCGCGCGCGCAGCGCGCCGGCGGGCCGCTGCGTCCAAGCGCAGATCGCGAGCGCCACGCGCTCGCGTCACGCTCGCATCGTGCCCCGCTCACGCCGCGCTTTGAAATCGCTCATGTGTGACGGAGCCTTTAGAGATATGGTAATAAAAAAACTACTCTAAAAAGAAAAAAAAATGTGTCAAATAAGAAAATCTAATAAAATAAATCAATATGCCCACGTTTCTACAAAAAGAAGTGAAATCCCACCAAAAACATTTTGTAAAAAACTAGCCAAGTCTCGATGGAGCTGCTTGTTTATCTCTAAAAAGTAATGAAATCTAGACAAAGTCGTGCCAAGTTTAAGGTTCCTTACTGCGATTTCTTTATTATTATAGTTAATGTTGTGTGACTTGGCCGTTGAAGGGTACACAAGGGTACAAAACCAGGTGCTCCATGACACCAAACATACAGTATAAAAAAATATTTCCAGTACAGACGGACTTCTAATCATTGATAGAAGTCCGTCTGTACGTCTATTTTATGTTAGATCGATGGTCCATTTGACGCTTCAAACAGAAGTGTTTGTTTCAGGCTCGCCTATACCCTTGTGTACCCTTCAACGGCCAAGTCACACAACATTAACTATAATAATAAAGAAATCGCAGTAAGGAACCTTAAACTTGGCACGACTTTGTCTAGATTTCATTACTTTTTAGAGATAAACAAGCAGCTCCATCGAGACTTGGCTAGTTTTTTACAAAATGTTTTTGGTGGGATTACTACTACTACTACTATATCTCATTAAAATGTCAAAATGGCCTAACGTGTTGGCTTAAACTCCGAGCAAGCCTTACAAATGTCCGGAGCACCTATAGCTTCTTGACCGGTAGACATGAATATGGGCGTAGCGATGTGACAACCCCATCGCTTGCTGATGGACCAGTACAATCAGTCAACGCAGGGCAGCTTGTGGAGAGCTGTTGGGAAGAAACATTCCCACGGCTCCTGGGAAGTAGGAAGTTCTGCCACCCGATAGAAGGGTGGATAAAAAGGGCCCTCTGCCTCTGTCTTGCTTTAGCCGGTCGTCCAGAGTGGAAAGCGACATCGATTTTGACATTTGAAACGATAAGGCAGTAATGTCGCGCTGCAATACTGCTGCCGATTGCAATATTACTGCAGACTACATTACTGTCGCAAATGTCATAAACCCTGGCAGTGACATCGATTTTGTCATTTGAAACAGTAAGGCAGTAATATCGCGCTGCAATACTGCTGCCGACTGCGATATTACTGCTGACTGCATTACTACTGCAAATATCAAAAACCCTGGCAGCGACATCGATTTTGGCATTTGAAACAGTAAGGCAGTACTATCGCCCTGCAATACTACTGGCAACAGCGATATTACTGCCGACTGCATTACTACCGTAAATATCATAAATCCTGGCAGCGATATTGATTTCGACATTTGAAACAGTAGGTAAGGCAGTAGGTACTTGCTTTAGCTGGTCGTCCAGAGTGGAAAGCGACATCGATTTTGACATTTGAAGCGATAAGGCAGTAATGTCGCGCTGCAATACTGCTGCTGACTGCAGTATTACTGCCGACTACATTTTTGCCTCGAATGTCAAAAACCCTGGCAGCGAAATCGATTTTGGCATTTGAAACAGTAAGACAGTAATATCGCGCTGCGTTACTGCTGCCGACTGCGATATTACTGCCGACTGCATTACTACCGCAAATATCAAAAATCCTGGCAGCGATATCGATTTTGACATTTGCGCGCTACAATACTGCTGCTGACTGCAATATTACTGCCGACTACATTATTGCCTGGAATGTCAAAAACCCTGTCAGCGAAATCGATTTTGGCATTTGAAACAGTAAGACAGTAATATCGCGCTGCAATACTGCTGCTGACTGCGATATTACTGCCAACTGCATTACTGCCGCAATTTCGAAATCAATCACGTGTGATTTTAACCGCCATATAGGGTTGCCAGATGGTCGGGATTTGGCGAGATTCTCCCGATTTTTAGCATGTGTTCCGTGTTCCCGATTCCCGACAAAGTGAAAATTGTCCCGAGAAACAGCTTCATGTTATAAACCAATAATTTCAAGTTCCGAACTGTCGTCGAACGAGCGAGCGACCCACGTCGAGCGTAGTGCCCATAATGTAAAATATCGTTGTTTTTAATTCAATTACTTTAATTTGAATGTTTTTTTTTTCCCGACTTAAGTCCCAAAATCCCGAAAAATTTATATTTTTTCCCGATAAAAGCACTTTTCGATCTGGCAACCCTACCGCCATAGTAGTAAAAACGATTATCAATTCAATCAAAAAATATATACGTACACGTATTAAATTTCACCCATAATTAATTATGATTACCTACTAATAGGGTATTTGACTGTACTTAAGATAAATTATTTTACACCATGCAAGAAATAAAGCACCAGAAGATTAATAGAGAAACGTAGATAGCAGTTATTTTTAGTCACAATTTCTATTTTAATGCCCGATAACAACTATAAAGAGTAGGTAATTTGCTTGTGACGTCACATGCTAGTGTTTCATATAAATCCCATAGTAGCAAATCGTTTTGACAGTTCGAAACAGAAACTCATTTGACTAGTATAGTCAAATACCCAATTATATTGAGCCACAAAAACCCAGCGCATTTTAACGGAACAACCTTTAACCTTGTCACTACTAACGCCATCTGTTAGAAATATTCATAACTAACATTAGTCCAACAGATGGCGTTAGTAGTAATACACATTATTTAACCTTTTATTTATTTTTTATGTTTATATAATGATATTTTTATGCTTGATAACACATCTAGACATGAATATAAATTACTATGTTAAATCTCAAACCTAACAGTGCGATAGTTTTTCCGTAAAGTGTACCACAAGAATGCATAGATTGTCGAATAGTGATAGGGCTCGCTTCGCTCGCCCTAATAATAACTTTAAAATCAAAAATATTCGACAAATAACACAGATAAAAGAAATACGATTCTCACATCAAAAACAAACAAAAACGAATCAAGGAGGACTTCATTTAAATCGCGATTGCTGTACTTGTGTAGTTTTTTTACAGTGTTTCAATCGCTTTCACTTTCCTGTCTGCTGTTTTCGAGAAGTCTCTAGAGTCCGTCTATATACGTAATCTGCACCAACTTGGCAGTAGAGATGCACCGGATATTCGGTTACTATCCGGTATCCGGCCTATCCGGCCATTATAAAAACATCCGGCCGGTACCGGATAGTGGCCTACTATCCGGCCGGATACCGGATAGTAACATTGCTTGATTTCGGAGTAAACAAAATTGGAATATGAAACAGTCACGGTCATAATCGTATTCGTTTATTATTTTAAAACAATTTAAACATTCCACTCACTTGCACGCGCACTCATTTCGAACCCAGAAATGAGTCCGCGCGAACGTTAACTACGAAACAGGTCAAAACCTGCACAATGCGCACCTGAAAAACCGAAATGTAGGTATAGTACCCCCGGTCGAATATTCGGCGGCCGGAAACTGGATATTCGGCCATCGGCCGGCTGACCATCGGGTCAGGCCGAATATCCGGTATCCGGTATCCGGCCAATCAACTATCCGTTGCATCTCTACTTGGCAGTGACAAAGTACCTACAGGCCGATTCGAACGCACACTAACACTCGAATGATATTTGAATCATCTTATAGTTATTTCTTCAACCAAATATCACTTTTGATACTGACCGATTAGTATTATGTATAATGTCAGTATCATATTGGAAACAGATCTAAAATTGACATGGAAATCCACAGTAGTGGCGGTACACCCCGAAATTCAGTAATAATTTAATTTTTTGGTGCTATGGGTCAAATTGATTCATGAAAAATCAATCGTACCGAGTTACATACCTTTATCACCATTTGCAGCGTTTTTTGTCGTACCGCTAGCACTACAGATAATTTGACGAAAATGCGGACAGGAAGGGTGACTCAGTTTACGAAATGTTTATTTTACAATCTAAATAAAAATAAAAACTGGTCAAGTGCGAGTCGTACTCGCGTTTCAAGGGTTCCGTACATCACACAATTTATAGCAATTTTTTTTGTACGTGTAACGTGAGTGAAACTTTGAAATACCCGAATGGGTCAGTTCAAAAACCAGATGCCAACGCGCCATAACATGAAGTGTTATGGCGCGATGGCTTATATCTCTGCAACTATGCAAAGTAGCTTGGATAGGAATATTAAATGCCGAACAACAATACACGTGTCCAAATGCGAAAACTGAAGGCCGAGCTCCGCGTAGAGCTGAAAGCTCTTTATCTATATAAATATGTTTATATCGTCGCCTAGTACCCATAGTACAAGCTATGCTTAGTTTGGGGTTAGGTCGATCTGTGTAAGATGTCCCCAATATTTATTTACCTATTTTATATATTTATTTATATTTATATTTCGGAATCTCGGAAACGGCTGTAACGATTTCCATTATATTTGCTATATGGGAGTTTTCGGGGGCGAAAATTCGATCTAGCTAGGTCTTATCTCTGGGAAAACGTGCATCTTTGAGTTTTTATGTTTTCCGAGCAAAGCTCGGTCTCCCAGATATTAGTGCTAAAACAACAGTACAAGTACCTAATCAATCAATAGTACAAGCACAGATTATATAATAGTTCTTACGAACAGATACTTATCTCTCAAAGAAAACGCAAATACCTACCGTTTTGATACCTACACTAAAATACAATGGAATGACCTTCAACGCGCCGCTCCCCGCACCGCGCGCACCGGCACAAAGCTAGGGTTGCCGACGCGACGTTTAGAAATGATTTTACAAATAACTTTTACTTACCTAAACTATAGATTTCGTAAGGTCGGGGTACTTTAGCTCCCCAAAATAACTCGGAGCAAGATAAGTTGCAATAAGTAATTAATAATTAAAATAGGTATTCCACGCGTAAAATTATGAAACGCATAATTTCATTCCGACGAGTGACTGCGAAACATTTTAAAAGGTCATATCTCCCTGTAGTAACCGCAGTGTTTACGTCGTTTTATAAACCGCGCAATGAATCAATACCACCTACTTAGCTTGCAACTATCGTAAAAATGATATTTATACCTATTGAGCATGTCTACTTACTTTTCCTAGCTATCGGAAGAGCAAAAACGGTTTTTTTTATTAGTTTTGTTGTTTTTGCATCCATTCACACTACAAGCTGTGTTATTTTGTTCGTGACGAAGACATTTCTTTCGCATACATTTTGATATAGGTATTCGAGCGGGCAGCGACGCGACGTGCGTGTGTGAGCGCGTGTGGCAACCAACTGGCTTGCTTTTCTACAAGGAACGGGAATAGTTTCGTAGGTATAAATCCGAACTCGCGCGGAGAGTTCCATAGGCCTGGTACAAGTACCATTGCGGCTGTGTGCCAGATACAGCCTAGTCGACATTATTTGTCTTCAATCGGACTCACGCTTGAACCTAAAGGCACACCTCTTCGGGACGCTTCGGACCTTCGGCCTTATGCAGATATCGGCCTAGGGCCTTCGCAATAGCTGTCTACACCACTTTTCACTTAAACCATTGCTGCTGCGTCCCTAAAATTACCTAAACGCATTTTTGTTCCTAAATCCGTCTCACACTTGACTGTAGATTTCTAATAGGTTTTCCTGTCATATTTCGGTAAAGAACTATTTTGTGTATTTTTTTCAAAATTTTAGACCCAGTAGTTTCGGAGATAGAGGGGGGGGGGAATGGTAATTTTGTGTCTACTTTCTTGAATAACTTCTAAACTATTTATCCTAAAATTATAAAAAAATATACTTTAGATTCTCATAATGAGCCCTTTCGTTTGGTATAGGTATAACACGATATGAGCCGTAGGCGAATAAAAGACACGGGACAAGCACTTTGACACGTACATTGAACGACGTTTTTTAACACATTTGCGAAAAAATCACAATAAAACAAATATTGGTAACATGAGTATTACACTTACATTTACGAATTTTCCCTTGAACTTGAATGATATTGTATATTATCTATTATTCAGCACTATAAATTACGTTCAGCGTTGATTTACATTGCCTAAATTAATCACAATAACTCATTTAATACAAAAACACTCTTACAGTTGTAATCTAAGATAATTATTTTGATACAACTAAATTTCAAGTGAAAATGGCGCAGGGCCGGTTTTACTTTTTCATTTTTCTGTTTTTCTGTTAACGACAAACGCAAACGTGGCAATGATAGTTCCATTCAGCCAAATAATAAAAAAGTTTTTTAGTGAAATATCGTATTTTATAACGTTTTATTTACATATATAATAACAAATAAATATTTACTTCATATCGTGTAACAATACTTCTTTCATATCTCATGCTCTGAAAGTGGGTCGTTGTTGTTCTAAAAGGTGCGCATAAAGTGATACGTTTATGCTCTAGCGCAGAAAATTGGTGTACTCCTCTGCGTCCCCGTCCCACGAACAACTGGGTGGAAACAAAATGGAAATATAGTGTCTTTATTTCCTCGCGTGGAACAATTGGTACCTAATTGTTTAAAATTACTTATCCCACGTTGATCCTTTTTTTATAAAAAGTGATGTACGTAAATTGTTAAAAACAAATTATTCTTGATTTCTTTCGTTGAATTCTATTTACTCGATTTCATAAGGCGGGAACCGAAAGGAATACACCAAAAATATTTTTTTAAACCTCACTCTTGCGTAAATGAGCAAAGGCAGAATCTTATACAGCCACAGTTAAACGTTTGTACGTTATTAAATGGGTTTTTAAAGTTATTTGGCACTATATAATCATGAAAATAAAATAAAATACTAGATAAAATTTTCTTATATTATTAATTAAATTGTTATTTAATATTTAAAATACTTTTATTATGTTATTACGTGGTGCGGCGCACCAAGGTCGCGGTGCGGTCCGGTAGTCTGTTGCGGCTTTTAGAACGAAAAAGTATAAAATTAAAAAGTAAGAGGCAATCCCGCTGATTTTCATAGTAACTATAATGAACAAATAATTTTAAAATTACTGCAGTTTGTTGAAAAATGTGTGTTTTCGTAAATATTGCAATCTAAATGATTTTCGCTAGGGGTTATTAATCTTCACACATGTAAAGTCTCCGATTGCAAGTAAGTCCTAAGGAAAAAAATCATGGCCGTAGGTCTATTAGGTACTTCAATTACTGATGTTGCGATGTCTTGTTTGGTTTCCTCGCATTCGATATGAAAAGTAGAGTGTTTAACTCGGGTGAAAGGCACCATTTCCGTCGCGGACACCACCTCGGAAACTACCTCGACAGAAATGGGTGCCTTTCAACCCTTGGTTAACAATCTACTATTGTACGTAATAAATGTGCAATGGCAAAATAAAAATATATAAAGGTTTTCAATATCCAAACTCTTTGGTGTGGACGTATCGAATACGAGAATTAAATTTAAAAAAGCTGGAAAAGTGAAAAGCATTAGTTCGCAAAAAACAACTTTGCGAACGCTAAACAGCTACGTAAAGTAGCACTTTTTGAGCAACTGTATTATTAAAAAAATAATTTAATTTTGTTCCAAAATATAAACTCTCGAATAAGCTCATCAGGAACGTGTAGATACAATCTGACAAGTAAAGTGAGTAAGTAATACAGGTAGGGTGGATTATTAAATGGGGCACCGAGAACAGCTACTAGATCCCCTGCTGTTACGCCAAAATGGTCTTAGAAGTCTGTGCGGAAAGAGAAGAGTCGTGGATTGTATGGGGCCCAATACATTCCACGACTCTTCTCTTTCCGCACAGACTCTATAAGTTATAACCATTATAACCGACTTCAAAATTCCAAGAGGTAGGTACTCACAGTTACAAAGCGGATGTTCGCTTTCTGTATTTTTAATAGTACATTACTACAGAGGCCGGGACGAAAGGGGTTGCCGGCCGAAGACATATAGACGGCCGAGCGAAACGAGGCCGGATAGGTCTGAGCGCGGGCAACCCCATTTCCCGCCGAGGTATGTATAGTGCTTTTCTCAAACATGCAATGAAATAAATAAAATAAAAAATCCACGAAACCCAAGTTTTATTTATAGAAAAAACTAAAAGTAAACTACACCCAAAATATAACCAACACATACCTATATCATTATCACGCGTATGTTTTACACGAGTCGTGTATTTTTACTACCCGTATATTTTCATGTATCTTTGATTTTTTCGCCTTGTATCCGTCTGACTGTCGTTTTCGTCACATAAGTTTACATAGTCTTTCATGTTGATATCATGTTTCACATACATCGTTGCTTTATGCATGGAGTAAATAAGTATAATTTACACAGTGTTGACGAATTTGTAGTTACATTCATTTAAAATATGCCACAAAACTGTTTCTAATAAACTGTAAGCCATTTTTCTTAGTTTCTCAAATAATAAAATTGCCATAAGCAACCATATACATACTTCGTCTTTGACTTGGCGGTAGAGGCAGCAAGTTATTAAAATCAATTCTGCTTACGCTGCCAATTCCAACACCTACGATTACAATTAATATTAATTTCATTATTTCGTCGAAACTCATATTAAAGTCAAAAAATCAACAACGCACCATAAATCCAATAAAACAGAATGAATATTTTTCAACTTTACCTCCATAACAATTTAAAAAATATAACTACGCGTGTTTGAGTAGACCTTTTTACCGCTAACGTTTAGATGAAATATTTTACATGTTTTTATTTGTGTAGTTAAATTTATAATTTAAAATTATAAAATTATAGAATGTATTATTTATTAAGTTAATGTTGATTTTATACAAATAAAACTGCAAATAAATAAATATAAATAAATAAATTGTTTTTTGTTTTTTTTTTTTTATAGGCGTAGTGGCAGAGTGTCAATACGAACCATAAAGCAAATACTGCCTCTAGTTTTTTTTAAGGATGAATGCCACGATGCTGTGTCACAAATATCTGTGAAATGAAAATTAAAAAAGAGGACTTTGCCGGCCTAGGCCTGCAAGATGTGTATGAAATTCCATTAACGACCTTTTGTCCTAGCCGCACCTGAAACGTCATACTTCGCAGCCTATTATAAGGAACATAACATCAATATTTCATTGCATGTTTGAGAAAAGTATGTTATGTATACTCTGTCAACTAGTGTCAAGCAATTTCCGTCATTAGAAAAGTACGGCAAATTTAAATAAAATTAGGCGCGTAGGGTTAACTTCCCATAGAAAATTTGAATTTCTCGAACAAAATTTACCCTCCCATATAAATGGACCAGCCAAAATGTATGAAAGAGCCAAATTTTTTTTTCACGGTTTCGGGGTTGGTCCCGTTGTAAAAGTTGCTCAGTATAATCCCAAAACCTCCCTGGCAAGGGAATGCACTTATTTTTTGGCCACCCTGTATATTGTATAGGTATTTTGTCAGTGTTATTAAACGGCGAATAAAGTAACATTTAGTTATCTGTTTCAAACTTCCGTTCTAAAGAAGGTGGTATTTGCAATTATGATAAGAGGCTAGGGATACCTACACCCAAAGAGAATATAACCACTACGTTAACTGAGAGAATGAGAGGGCAATATCCGCCATTAGTATTATGCTAATTTCCATACATATTGTATTTTTGTTCCTACTTGCGCCAGGCTGCCTACACCAACCGATGGTTTTTATATAGCAAAGTCTCCAAACTTTTGTCATGAAGCCACGAGGGCCACCAGAGCCATAAATTCGGTTACTTTTCGCGGGCCGGATTCCAAGAAATTTGGTACTTTTCGCGGGGCGAGTCGGCTGGCACGCAAACCAGGTTAGGCCCGCGGGCCGTAGTTCATTGTTAAATATGAGTAGGTTTTTACTCACTATTTTTAACTCGCTTATTTTGTCTTAACTGATAAAACAATTTGAGTAAATCGTATGTTGCAGACGCAAAGTAACTCTCTGTCAAAACAACTCAAGTGGAAATATCTAGAACAAAGCTGACCCGGCGAGGAATTATTATATAGGGAGTCTGTCAGTAATAGCCCCCCATTCAGCTATTGTCGCCGCAGGCATCTCATTTTACAACCTTTGTTCCAATAGGAAATTCTCAGGGGATTCAAAACCTAGTGACTAGTGGCTATAGCATTCTAACAAAAGGACATACAGGTTTGGTCTGTTATCTCTTCACGCTTAAACTGCTCAACTGTATAGATGAAATTTGGTAGGTATGGCGATAGACGGATAGTTTGTGGCCCGGGGAAGAACGTAGGATAGTTTTGATCAACCATAATCATCATCCAATTTTTCATAATTTTTCAATAACCTGCTGGGTGAACCCACGGCATACTTAAATCTTTGTTATTGCCTTGGGTACAGCTTTAAACGGGGGATGTAATATTGCTAAATGTGACGTTAGGATGGAAACTGCAGCTGTATTACTGTCGCGACATTACTGCTGTAGCCTTGCGGGCACTGTCACTGCTCAGATAAAAATTAAATTAGTGACGAACTGAACGTTCGAATCGTGACAATAGTGATTACTTATCATTTTCTATATTTATGCAGATTGCAGAATTTCTAACCTTAATTCCAGTACGGAATATCAGTGTGACATTATTTATTCGCATAGAAGCTGGAAAGAAGGCGAGGCAAGATTCGTGGCGCGTTGCATTCATTAGACGGGGCTTCGTTAGACCGAGTCTTATTTAATTGGGCAAATGAAAGCCCGTGCAGAAAATATGATTCGTCAGCTGCTACTTATTTCTTTACAAAGAAACTTAAGTTTAAGGAATTTTCATGACTTTTATGCCCATAATATAATATTTATAATATATATTATTATTTCATAGAAACTTAAAGTGCGTATAATAAAAAATATCTGGTAGACCGAGCTTTGCTCGGAAAACATATAAAAACTCAAAAATGTGCGTTTTCCCACAGATAAGACCTAGCTAGATCGATTTTTCGCCACCGAAAACCCCCATATAGCAAATTTCATCGAAATCGTTAGAGCCGATTCCGAGATCCCAGAAATGTATAGGTATATAAATAAATATACAAGAATTGCTCGTTTAAAGGCTTTTTAAAGGTATAAGATAAAAAAACTTGTGTCACGGGCCTATTGGCCAAATTACTTGTATCCAGGTCATTAAGAACAGAATAAAAAAAAGCAAAAACGCTATGTTAAGATTTCAAAATATTTGCTCAAAATCAAGACAAATACAAGAATTTTATATTAAAGGAAAAAATGGAAAAATTACGCTTCCGGCAGGACAATACAAATACAAGAAATTGTAGAAATTAAAAAGTGGCAACATCGTAGTGTCGTCCCTTTCAAACCAATCTAAGAAAACAGGACGACACTACGATGTTGCCACTTTTTAATATCTACAATTTCTTGTCAGTCTATACCTAAGTTTCATCTGTAATATATACCTAGGTATATCCTTATAATAGGGAATATTACGCAAAACTCTGCGTAGAGGGCGTCACTAGCACAATCACAGGGACTACCGCGAAACACGAAAATCGAAAGTTCGGTTTCTGCCTCTCTATCACTAGTGCCTGTTCGATCGATAGAGAGGCAGATAACGAAATTTCGATTTGGCGTTTCGCGGTAGGCCACTAAACTTGTAAACAAACTGCCTTGATGCATCAATGTCATAGTTAAAACTTGTAAAAAAACTGTTTAAGGCTGGTTGTTGTTATGTACCTATAAGTAACTTTATAGTTTACTATGTGCACTAGTGCTGCATTCTGGCGGCAGAACGTTGCAGTAATTTACTTTACTCCCTATTAGTCAGGCATCAAAAAATAAAGAGAAAAAAATATGTAGTTTGTGAAACAGGTTAAAGTTTTTTTGACTCGTTAAACTCAGTGTAAAAAAATACAAAGTAGGTATAGTTGGTCAAGCAGATCTGGTCAGTAGAAAAAGGCGGCAAATTTGGAAAATGTAGGCGCGAAGGGATATCGTCTCATAGAAAGTTTGAATTTCGCGCCTTTTTCTACTGACAAGATTTGCTATCCATATATCCATTATTAGTACATAAACTTTGTTAAGCAGATCTTGTCAGTAGAAAAAGGCGGCAAATTTGAAAAATGTAGGCGCGAAGGGATCTCGTCCCATAGAAAATTTGAATTTCGCGCCTTTTTTTACTGACAAGATTTGCTTGACCAGCTATATGTATCCTTAGAAAAAAAATTGTCTGTGGTCCCTCAGAATCTTCGATTTAAGAAGTTAAGGTTCTATTATATTTTGTAATGTATTTTTGTTTGAGCTGATGGCCGTGTTGCCAATGCTCCTAATAAAAAAAAAGAATATCCGATCACAATCGACAAACGCGATACGTCACGGCTTACAGGTGCAAAACTAATTATTTAAGGCAATTTTCGTGGAAAAAAATTTAATACGTACCTATCTAATAAGGCGGCCAAGTAAAGAAACTAATTATTTGGTTCCGTTCCGTCAAAGCTTTTTTCCGTCATAGGCTTTGGTCATAGGTACGTAAATGTCAAAAAATGTCTTGTCTATTTATGTCAAATTTATGTGACATTAGTCAATTAAAGTTGTTAGATTTTATATTTACACGTATATTTAAGTTTTGATCCTCAAAACGTAACCATGGTCGACAGGTTTGTACATTTCTATATTAAGGTATATCCAGTCAAATCTTATTAAGAAAAAACTTAATTTTATTTACCTTACAGCATGGACATAGACGGTACTAGGATATCTTACATCATGCAAGAACCGGGTAACGCCAATGGCATTTTCTCTATGCAGGTATTTTAATCCATTAATTAGTTTGATATCAACTTATTTTAATATAAAAATGAACACAGTGAATAGTTTCCTTGGCGATGCATTTTACCTCATCCGATTTTCCTGACTGGCCGTAAAATAAGCACAATAAATGCACTTGTGGGCTCATTATCATTATTGTATCAGTCAAGTAATGCCAAATGATGGTCAAAGACATCCCTTAAGAACCTCCACAACTACTACACTGCATCTAGGAAGCGGAATAATGCGATATTAATCGCATGACTATCTTCGGTGCACTATGTTGGAGCATTCACCGCTAGGCCGTAGCCTAATATTCAGCATATATTTTTTCAATTATATTCAGAATCCAATGCCGTGGGACGACGACTCAGGCGCCAAATTCGTGTGCAGCTTATGCCACAAGACATTCTACAATGCTGTCGCCTTGCATAACCACAAGAACATGCAACACGATGGGCAGTGCTCGGGCAGCGACGCCGAGTTCCAGTCGGCCACGGGCCAGGCGCATAGCCAAGCAAGTCGAGCTTTGTTATTACATTAGTACTTAAAATTAGGTCAATTTTCGGCCATTGTCAAAGTAAAAGTCTACATTAAATTGCAGCGAAATACAGTCGCCATCAGATATATCGGACCGGCCGAGGTGCTTAAAAATATCAGAACACGCAATCTAGCGCCTTGATAATAGGGGCGTGTTCAGAGATTAGTGAGCATCTTGGCCGCTTCGATACATTGATGGCGACTGTACATATGTCGACGACCGGTCTGGCCTAGTGGGTAGTGACCCTGCCTATGAAGCCGATGGTCCCGGGTTCGAATCCCGGTAAGGGCATTTATTTGTATGATGATACAGATATTTGTTCCTGAGTCATGGGTGTTTTCTATGTATTTAAGTATTTATATATTATATATATCGTTGTCTGAGTACCCACAACACAAGCCTTCTTGAGCTTACCGTGGGGCTTAGTCAATTTGTGTAAAAATATCCTAAGTATAATAATAATAATAAGTATAATAATGTCAAAAATGGTGGTCATTAGACGCAACCACAGACATAAATGACATAATATTTAGAGAGATAAGCTGTTTTTCAGTCTAGAGGTAAAGTTCTTACTTCTCGCCATCTATAAGTTCTTTAATACCTATTATGCGCTTACACGCTTTCTCCATTTAGCGTACACATGCTTCTTTGATATTTCAGGCCTTGTATCGGTGTCAGACATAGGTAATACGAGCTTATGGGCGCGTCAACGTAGGTAAGGTAAGTACCCCTATTAACGAGGGGGTTAAGCAAGTTTTCCAAAAAGAGCCAAAAATGAAGCATAAACCGGCGGTGTATGAACCAAGACATATTTTTTTATGTTAGTTTGTTAATTAAAGTTTATATTATTTTAGTTTCTGGCCTTGTTTTAGAAACTTATAAAGGAAGAAATAATTATCAAAACTAACATGTCTAAATCGCCTATTACCGTGGTAATGGACCACTGTTACCCAAATACCGCGGATGTGGGTTCCTTTTTACGAGGGTGGATAATCCGTCACATTTTTAGTTCCATAATTATGATAAATAATATTTATTTGACAATAATGGATAAAAAATTTAATGGTATAGGTATTCAGTACAGTACGCTTTTCATATTATAAGACTTAATTAATGAATTTAAATTAAAAATAGTTGGTTCCTTTAACGCTAATAACATCGTGGGTTACCTACCCTTTACGAGCAAGTGTGATGCTGTCGAAATTCTTGTTTAATTTATTACCTATCTACGTTAAATAAATAGGTACTTAATTATTTCAACCGGACGTGGAGGGCAAGTTGCGCCAAAAAGTTTAAGCTACCACAATTATATTTTACACAATATATAGATCTGTGTAAGTTAATGTTAATGTTGTATGTTTGTGTGTCTATTTTGTTATTAAAATAACATAAAATGTATTTTTCTACTCCAGCACTACTATATAATCCTATATGATTCCTTTGTCTATATGATCAATTTATCACAATAGCCAAGTGTTGTATAAAAAAAATGCTAACTTCTAGGCAAAGATCTAAAAACCAATATTTACTTTGACTTTATTTATAATTACATATATCCTTTTATGTTTGCTGCCTTTGAAACAATATTGTGTGCAACGGTACCTACATTAAAGTTTTGGGTCTGTATTAGGTTCTCATACAGCTTATTACCGAGTGATGTCTTTTCTAACCATCGTTAAACGGTTCAATTCAAATAATTTAAAAACGCATTTACGACTAATAAAAATAAATAGTTATCTCGTATTTATTTAATACAATCAGTATAGATGATTCCAAATATTACAAAACAATGGTTAAAATTAACTTTATATCCAAACTTCTGTTTTTATATGAATACTTGAACGAGTTTCTCATATAAGGGTTTCGAAGAAAACGTCTGAGAAGGTGTCTATAATTGTAACCAAAATTAAGAGTTCTTGCATAGATTTCATACCACGTTAATAGCTCTTTAGCTTTATAGGTGGTTAAATATTTCAATAACATCAAAAGTCAAGGAAATGTGCATTTATATATGAATATAAGATCGCTCGAATCTAAAATACCGTTTCCGTTATTACCGAGGTATACCTCGAAATTAGGTGTCACACAAAGAAAATGGAACCTAACACCGAGGTTTTTAATTTCCATTTGTTTTCCTATTGGCGAGCAAATATCACAAATAAAGTATTTGGGAATCATAAAGATAATAACTAAGAATCAATCTCAAGTCTTAGTCTTTCCATAATATTTACTATTATTACGCTAATCACTAAATAGAATACGCGTTTACTTACTTGAGGTGTTGCGTGTTAGTATGGAGCAACCAAATCTTGCGCTCCTGATGCGCTGGTTTACGATTTTCGACTTTTTTGCGTGATGTTTTCGTAGTAATGTTATACTTATTCGACAGTCAAAAGATAAGGCTTTATTTCTGTGTTCTTAGATTCAAAGAAAGTTAGTAAGCTTTCTTATTAAACGCTATTTCGTACATACCGCGGTAATGAATGCCAATTTTAATGGGGTCGTTAATAGGGGTACTTACCTTAGAAGTTTGTAACATACGCTTATACGCTCTTACAATAACGCGCGATAAATAAGGATGCGTAGTTATCTTTGCTATATGCGTGTTTCTATATGTGGACTTTTTTCTTGCCACGTTTGTTATTAATGTCACGTTAATAATGAGTTTTTACACTTTTAGAGTATTATCAGCTACGACTACAAGTTCTATCCGTTGAAAAAACCGTACGATCCAAGCGAAATAATAATCCAAAAGGACGGTATAACGACCAAAACATACTCTGAAGACACCACGTTCCTCATAGTGAAGGTAGAGGGAGTCAGCATCGATGACAAGAGGCGCCGGCTCGAGGGTGTGGTCAAAAGAGCGAGGATGAAACCGGCCAAACAGACTGTGGACTTGAGGTGAGTTCTATCCAGCACTGGAAGGTGTGGGGAGGGGTGGCATCTTGGGTAAATATAGTGAAGGTAGAGGGGGTTAGTCTACACTTCTATGAACGCTCTTTTCTTAGACGCTCCATAAGCGCGAGCGATCGATTATGGAGTCTCGTAGCTTTCATAAGGGGTTTCAAGTTTATTGATAAATTTAAAGATATATTGGTAACATCCATCGTCTTCTGTACTCTTATCATAATTATTTCCCCGCACAGGGGTCCCTTCACGTGCACCTTGCCATCGACGTTGCGGCCTGATATGCAGTGTCACCAGGTGTTCTTCAACTGCTGCCAATACTCCCTTCACTACCGAGAGGAGCACACCAAGCGACGAAAGGCCGCGTTACGCTGCCAAATATGCGAGAAACGATTGGACGAAGACTTTTATCTAGGCTTGAGGGCGTCGACCCGCGCGACGTTTTCATGTCGTTTATGCAATGTGACGTTTTATGACAGTTTGGACTATGATGAACACAACAGCTCCGTTCACGCTAAAGTCAAGCCTCACCAATGTTCGCTCTGCGCGAAGCGCTTTACGCAGCAAGGCGGCCTACAGCAGCACATGCGAATGCACAGCGGCGTCCGTCCATTCGCCTGCACCTATTGCCCGAAAGCTTTCACCCAACGGGCCGGCTTGGATCAGCATCTACGCATCCACACTAAAATAAAGCCGTTCAAATGCGTTATTTGCCATAAGTGCTTCTCCCAATCCGTCCATCTGCGGCAGCATATGCGCACGCATACTAACATTCAGCCGTTCGAGTGTTCGGTTTGCGGGCGGCGGTTCAAGCAGACGAGTCACTTGAATTTCCACATGCGTTCGCACGCAAACGAGTGTCAGGCGGGGGTGATGGAGAAGCTGGAACAGTTGGCGCTGCACGGGCAGGCGTCGCCACTGAGCCTGGCGCGGCTGCAGCCGGTGCGGGACGGAGACACGCTGTACTACGCCGCCGAGCTGGCAACGCCGGACGCTCACTACTATCAGCAGGTCGCCGACTCCGAAAACTACCTACATGCTTGAGGTAGACTTTCTTAAAATTGCTTTATGCTATAACTAGGACGTAATGTCCTTATTTTGTGTAGCTGCCTTATTGTATGTCTTCCAATAGCATGTTTTATCGCTAGAATGCAATTAACTGTAATTGCACGTAGTTTTTGTTCGTATGTGTATTTTCGTAAAAGCTAATATAACAATTGCTATAGTAAGTAGCGGATAACGCACACTACGATTCGTAAATAAATTGATAAATATGTAATTATAAAATCCTTACTTTCTCATGGCGTACTAACACAGTAATAGGTACCAAAAAACAGACCTGGTGTCGATAGAAAATTAAAATGATAGATTCTGTATTGACATGGGCATGACAATGTAAATTATATGAAAGAGGCAAACACAATTTTAATACTTGTAATTTTTTAGAAGCTTAAGTAATAAACTATTATCTCACACTAAACTAACTAACTAACTAACTAACTAACTAATATGGCTCAGCGATCCAAAGAGGATCTTGGCCTCCGAAACGATCTCACACTATTCAATTTTTTCAGCCTGACCAACCTTCGCTTTATAACAATACATTAAAGATTACACATTTGCAAAATACAAAACAGTTTAGTTCTGTTTCAGTAAAAAAATTCAGTTTTACGTTTAACATTGGACTCTTACTCTTATTGCATTGTGTGCCAAATCAGTTTCTCAGCAGGCCTGGTGACTTTTGAAATATTTATGAGTACAGCTTACTGGGGTGCATGGTTAACAGCACGACATCTAGCATGCATGGAACATGGGATTATTCCAATAGCTTCGTGAGCTCACATAGATCAACTAGTATAAGTGCCTCTCCAGTTAAGCTTTGTTGTTAGTCATCTCGAGATAACATTTACATTGGTTCGCTAGTGCATTGGAGTTACATTCGCTCGGTTAGCATGTGTAATATCCCTGTTCGAGTTTCGAGTACATGCGTATGCATGAAGTAGGCCGTGTGAGACTGGTGTACAGTTTTGTATACACGTTTTCTGGAATACCCCATATTAGAATAGCTTATCCATTAAATATCATCAGACCAATAAATATGTATAGACTTTTCAGAACTTAGTTAAAAAAAACTATTTTTTCACTAATGTTCCCAGGTTTGATTTATTCCCCTTCTTCATTCGAAAGTCGGAATTCGAAATTGTCTTATACCAATTTCATTTCAATAAGTATTAGAAATAGTCGTAGTTCAATGGATAAGTAAAATTGTTCGTTCAAAGATATATCAACCAGTCATTTACAGGCCTATTCGGATTTCGAGATAATCACAAGATCTAGAGACGATTTAGAGATCAACTAGATCTACATTAGATATCGACTAGATGTGACTTGGATATCTAAGTCATAACTTGTCGAAATCGTTCAAGAGGACCTCCAGAATCGCGGAAACGTCAAATTTGACATATCTATCTTACAAATATCAATAAATTATCCATATCGTAACTTGTTGAAGTCTAGTAGAAATCTAATTCATTTTCCGAATCGAGCCGTTAGTCAGGTCCAAGGTTTGACACAACGCAATCGACGCAAGAGGCGCGCTTCGGAAGGCGTTAATAGACGGAGAGCTACGGAAATAGGTTTGCAATTTATAGAGCAATGCATATAGCATATAGAGCAACCTTATTACTATAAGGTCCCGTTTTCGGTCCCCTCTATAAATTGCACACTTTCAATTGTGTTTACAACCCATTTGTTGCCCAACCTCTGTCACACCCACCGCTGAACAGCTGCCAGGCGTCCGGATAAATTAATAATGATAGTATGGCACACTAACTAGAGGGATTTCGTTGCTCTATAAATTGCAAACCTGTTTCCGTAGCTAACTATTAGACCATTTATCTATCTTAGACAGACAGATCTAAAGGAAATACGGTAGACTGGGATTACTGTTATTGCCGAAAAAAGTAGATTATTTTTACAGCTTCGACACCGCTGCTGACAATACAAATAAATTCAGAGACGTCACATAAAATATGAGTCTGATTCAATATATGAATAATAAACCGAGCTCGGAAATCGGAGTAAACATCAAAATAATGTAATAAACGAAGTCTATGTCATCATTTGAAGTGAGGTAAAGACCTACGTGTCGTAATAAGTATCATTTGAGCGAGGGTACAACTGTAAACAATCGCAAACACCGCACATTCATGTAAAAGTTTACGCCATGTGTTACTGTCTTTCTCTATTTTACTGGTTTAGAAAGAGATAGGGCTGTGTGTCGTGCAGGCGTACGTTTCGTTTCGTCGGGTGCTTGGAGCTCGTTATCCGCGCGTTTGGTGTAGGTATACATAACGAAGCGAAAACGATGTGACAAAGGAAAAGTGGGCCTTGTTACGGGCTATACTTCAATTACAGATTCTTAAATTTAATGAGAGGTCGGCAGTTGACCAATTTGAATATAAGATAGCTTACCGTGATAAAAATGGTTATTCAATGAAATTGTCACTTATTTAGAAACTAGCGACCCGCCCCGGCTTCGCACGGGTTACCTACATGAAATCTTAACAAATTATACACCTTAAACTTTCTCAAGAATCACTCTATTGATTGGTGAAAACCGCATGAAAATCTGTTCAGTAGTTTTTGAGAATATCGCGAACATACTGACAGACAGACGCGGCGGGGGACATCTGTTAAAAAATACCTTCTTATTCTAACAATCCTATTTAAGTAAAAACAAGTAGAAGGAACATAACAAAAAATGCTTCCATCATGTCATTAAATTAACATTTTTACCAAAATTATGTCTCACTTAGTACATCTATCAAAAACTACAAAAGAGGCAAATGATAATATACCAAATACCTTTGAAACTTTCATTATGTTCGAATGTTCCAATTGTAGGTACGCGGGATTATCTCTGCCCCCTATATTCTAGCACGTTCCTCGCTCGTGCAAATCTTGAAAGCCTCTATTACTTATTAATATAAATGTGCACGAGTGGAATGCACAAAGGATTTTATTACTTCAGAGTTTTGAAGGACATGGCGTTTTATAATGTTAGTAATTTAAAATGTGTTAATTACTACATATTCTCAATTCAATTATCAATATAAACACTCGCAATAAAATGATATATAGAGATTATTAATCGCTTTATTCGTTTGGACGTTACCATGCCTCAGATAGACCCACATATACATACTTCGTTAATGAATCCCTTTGGTTGGGTCTGGGTGGGGGTTAAAAAGCTTTTTTGTTTGGTTCAGCTCTATATAGATGTACGCATTGGCTGGTCAGCCGCCTTGTGGTCAAAACTTAAAATTTATCATTGACACTTTATGCCAACATGTAGATACCGTCCCCAACCACTTTCTGGCTGAACTACTTAAATTGCTAAATTAAATATGATATTTAATTATACATTACGCGCCAATAAACAGGATAGGGGACTCATGCTCTGATCCCCATAGTTACAGCTAGGGCTCCCGATATCCGTGCTATAAGTACACGCCAACCCGTATGTCCGTGTTCTTAGCCCCGGCGGTGCTAAGCGTCCGAACTACACGAACCGTCAAAGTCCGTGCCCGTGTAGTGCGTTCGGCTCCGGATTAGCGTTCGGCTCCGAGTCTTTAGTTGTTGTCGTTCTGTTTTTTTTTGTTTTGCTTGTTATAGTTAATGTGTTATAGTTCGTTATAAGTTTTTCATTCTTCGCTCTTATAAAGAACGCGTCCGATCGCCACTATACGTTGAGAACGGGCCGGACCCGTGTGTAATTAATATCCGTGGATCCGGACACACGGATAACACGGGTACACGGACCCTAATTACCCGTTCCGAACGGGCCACAAATCCGGTTTCATGTAACACGAGAACGGGGCCCCGACAATGGGTACCTAAACGAAACCCGGACGGGACGCGAGCCCTTGTTACAGCTAGATAATATGTAGTGCATAATAGGCCTGTTGCAAGTAACAAAGAATCATGGAAATAATGGTTTCAACGAAACATATATGTTAATATGATTCTAAAAAATGGCCCAATCTCAGTATAAACTGAAGGATTATTAATATATTCAATAAAATAAAAGTGCAAAATTCTCCAATCGGCCATTTTTACTGAAACGCCAATCAGAAACGTTCCAAACAGTGACGTCATCAATCCATAACATATTTCTTAGAGCAACATAGACAACCTCATTGACCGAAATCTATACGTGGGCACCAAAGAGTTCGAAAGGTGCAAAAAAAAATGTTATTTCGCCACTAAACATTTATTACGTCCAAAAAATATTATTACACGATATAAAGTAGATATCTATTTGTTATTACTTAAATAAAATGCTAAATAATACGATATTTCAACAACAAACATTTTTAATTATTTGGCTGAATGGAACTATCATTGCCATGTTGGCTGTCTTACTAGAAAAAATGAAAAATTAAAAAGTAAAACCGGCGTTCGGTGATTTTCACTCAAAATGTACATGTATCTAAATAATTCATCTTAAACTGCAACCGTGTGAGAGTTTTTGTGTAAAATGAGTTATTGTGATAAATTTTTGTAATGTATTTATCATCCCTAATCGTAATATATGGTGCTGAATTAACAATATCATTCGGATTCAAGGGAAATTCGTAACTGTAAGTATGTAAACAATATCTACCACCCTACCACCAACTAAATAATGACGTCACAAATGGCATGCGAGGCGTTTTCGCGCGAAGTTTAAACTAGCTATAATAAAATGCAATTATCTATGTTAAATCTTATGAGTATAACTGAAATATAGTGTTTTTCGGAACTAATACAAGTGTACCGACGATATTAAAAGGGTTTTCAAAATTTGTCATCAGGCCTATTATTTACCATCGTTTTTTCACTTAAACGTACCAACGTGTCTTGCTATTTCATTCAATCTCGGTACAAAAAGTACTGAGGTTGACTGAAGTAGCACGACAAATACGAACGTTTCGGAGAAAAATACGATGGAAAACATTTATTCACTACATCTGTACCTAATGTACATAGGTATGTACATACAATTATACGACCGGCAAATAAGGAAGTAGATGGAAAACGACTCGGAAATTAAAAATAAAACAATAAAGTGTATATATAAAGTGAAGCTTATAAAATAAAAATAGACCTATAACAACGTTTCCGGCGGCCTCTGTGAAAATAAAAGCTTGTATATACTCGTAATAACATTTCGAGTTTGGAAAAACCGTTGCGAAAGGGTCTCTCTCAAAATAAACAAATTAATTAGTCTACGCGTTATGGCATTGGATCCAGTTAAATGAAACAAACAACCCACTCTTTTGCCGTAGAAATTGAAAAGAAAACAAGTTAGCGAAGCTTCCTGTACAGTACTTAGCAGATTAAGCCTCGGTGTAGCAAGAGCAAGACTAACGGCAATAACTGACCTTCGGTGGACTTTATACCTTAGTGGTAAGGTTTACGGATTGTTAGTTAACACTTAACAGTGTGGACGGTGGTAGTTTTATTGAAGCAATCAAACTTCGTAAGTAAATAACATTTACTCTTACAGGAGTACTCCTACTTTACAAAGTTTAATAAAAAGTAAAGAAGTTTGTATTCTTGTAAGAAATCACGGTTTGTGCTGTTTCAATAGATCACTGATTTACAAATTCAAAGGAAGATAGTTTATATTATTATATACAGTGTGTTACCGGCATGCGGGCATTTATTAAAACTGATAATAATATGACCCATTAGCAGTTGTTTGCGTGTATTAGCAAATCATAATTACGTGAATTAACTGCTCAATTAAATTTCCGAAATCCGCACACGCAATGTAGTGGGTGTACTGCGTAATTGTCGTTACTCATATCGCTAACGCACGTGGTACAAGGCATGCCGTGGTACGGGGGTAAAAAATTGAGACAACTATCACAAAATTATTGTCGTCCTTATCATTGCGTTCATGTGTGGAGGTTTTAATACATTAATTAAAGAGTTTTGTGTAAACTTTGACATGACAATTTCAAAAGTCGTCAACACGTCGGGTTGTCAAAATAAACCAAAAAAATTGCTAATCTGGTAATTTTCTTTAAAATGGGTTACGATGCTCGAGAGTTGTTGATACACGTGGAACTGCTCAAGGATTAAGGCTTTATCGGAAACACTTATTACCAAATTGACGACATCATCCACACAATGCTCGATTGATAACAGCAGCTTTTCAGCGAGTTCGTGAGAATAGGCAATCGCCCCTGGTCAGCCTAAAAGGGCCACGCATGGAATCGTGCCAGTGCAAGTTGAGGAAAGGATTATCGAACACCTCAGACAGGTACCAAACCAACGTCAAGTACTCGAATTATGTGGGGTTAATGTATTATTTTATTATAATGTGGGGTTTGTATTTAAGTTTAATTTAGTTGGTAATAAAGTGTTTATCAATGAGACCAGTGCCTTTAATTTGGTGTAGGTACTTACCTACTTATCTTAAGTGCTGTTAGTATCGCTAACTCTTGAAATAAACGTCGTAATAAACAAAGTATGAAAAGCTGTCATTAGCACTTACTTGTCAATTTACTGTGCTGTACATTGCTGCCAGTTAAAATTTTGTTAGAAAGTTAATAAAGTCTGAATTTTAGTTTAATAATTAAATTAAGGTTATGGTTAAGTTAAAGAACTATGTTACTTTACCCTGTTTGAAAAAAAGCCCACTTGCCGGTAACAGACTGTACTGTATATGTATTTGTTCACTTCATCGTTCACTTCTTCATTTTTGTTGTGTAAGTATTTATTTACCTACCGTTCACATAACCACGTATTTGTCTAGAAATTTTCATTTTTAATATAATAAATATGTATACCTACCTAAACGTTACAGTGAGCTCTCTGTCGTACTGTATGAATAGACTAGAAATAAATAGTGAAACGCTTGAATGCCTTTAATTTTAATGTCGCTCTGCCATTTTCCATATTTTCTATTTCCTACGTGAAATATTAAAATTGCATTTCTTGTTATGGCTTCAAACGTTCGCGTCAAAGAAATGAGAAATTCCTTCAGAAAGGCAATCTATTCATGTTTAACGCTTTGAAAATTGAAAAAATTAAATAGCACTTTAAGTTTGAGCGTAGATTTTAAATATCGAAGCAATATAAACGATTTATTTTTATAAAGTTTTAAAAGGTTTTCAATTCCTATACAGACGAACAACTAAATAAAACTATTCATGTTAATTGAGTTTTTTTTTAATTGTTACGTTCAGTTGTTATTGCAGCTTAAATAAGTTTATCTTGGTTTATTATTTATAAACGTTACAATTAAAGCCATGATTAAACTTATCCATTAAGAAAAGCAAATCTTCGTCTGATATGCAGTTTCGGACATAAGTATCTGCTTGGTATTCTGCCCCACCACGCACACAGCCATTAGCGAACCAGAATTTCGTATTACTCGTAGTTGCGCGAAAATACAGTAAACAATTGAATGAGTTTTTGAACGGTTGTTACAGCTTTTATACCTGCTGGCAGTATCAGCAGTATTCAGCCATACATCAGCCTTTTTAGATAACTAGTGCTGACAAATGGGTGTTCGTAAGTCCTTTGGAAGTCAAGGTCCATTTGATCATGATAAGTTTTTACAAGGTTGATGGCAACGTAAATTATACCGTTTTAGTTTCTTAGGTTTTAATCGCTGGTGGTAACCATTATTCTTTAAGTCTGAAAAAGCAGATATATGACTGGAGTCTACTAGGATTTATCAGTTGAACAATTTTAAAGCTTAATGGAATAAATGTCAATAAAAATACTTAAGGATGCCGCGGCATCCTCCTCGCGTGGTGTTCCTCATTGCTGAGGGTCGTGGAATCCCCGTGGAATCAGCTTCTCTTTGACGGTGTCCCGCCATCTGTCCCGGTTTATGGCAACGTGAAGCGCGACATGCAGTTGGGTGTCCAGGGTAGAACGGACTTGATCTATCCACCTTGTTGGGCTACGGCCTGTAGGTCGTTTGCCATCAACCTTGCCAGTAACTATGAGTTGTTCAAGATTATTACCTTCTTTCCTGGCTATGTGGCCGAAAAACTCCAGTATCCTGCGTAACAACTCCAGTATTCTGCGTCCAGTAATCGCATCGAAACATCGCATCGCATTGAAAGTGTTTAAAGGAAACAAATGACAAATTATCAGGGTGGATGAGGCCATTTTGTAGCTAACGGCCATCATAAAATCTCCGACACAGGCCGCGGCTGCGTTTTATGACCTTTACTGAAACTGCCTGTGTATTCTGATTCTTTGTTTTTGAGGGCGACAGCGAGCCAATGTAGCGTGACCCCACGGGTCTGGCCAGGGAATTGTGATAGGGCATTCCACGATAAAACAGGATAAAAAAATAGCAGATATTCCTTACTTAAAAATGTTACTATACTAATGTAGGTATATACATAAGAAAAAGCATAAATTACCTGTATAAACTGTCCACTTTATCAAATGGTTTTTCAAATTGATTCAGGCTAGTCGTCTGAGAAATCGTGGAACATACTCGTACCTAAAGTTCATTTTTTTTAGCATTAGAAAGAACTTGAAAGAAGGTAAGCGATCTTGACCTGTCTTTTAATTGAAAAACGCTTTCTTTAAAATCAGTAACTATTACTTATGAAAGCAGAAGAATATAAATGATCGTATTAGATTAATAATTGTTACATATTTGCCGTAACTTATTTTTAAAATGTGTTTTTCAATTAAAAGACACATCAAGATTGTTTACCTTATTTCTAATGCTAAAAAAAACGAACTATACGTTGCGTTTTTTCCTATCGAGAACTTACGTTTTGAAGTCGGTTAGTACCTAGTTGTTTTCCTTAGGGCCACTTGCACCATCCCACTAACCCGGGGTTAACCGGTTAAACCTGGAGTTACCACTGATATCAGTACAGTTTGACACTGGGTTAATGGTAACTGGGTTAACCGGTTAACCCCGGGTTAGTGGGTTGGTGCAACTGGCCCTTATATGTATATAAATACGAGTATAATACATTTCGTTGGCCAGTTGTCAAAAGCTGGACAAAATTGTACTTAGCCTTCGACTCAATTGGAATACGACGATATTGTGCGTATAATATTATTACCAACCCAAATGATAATAACATCTTTAACGCCTTCAATATTTACTCTAAGGGATGATCGATGAAGTTAATGGTATTATCGGAACTTGCTGTTTTACCTCTGATTGAAAATATCTATAGATATCGCAAAGACGCCGTATTGAAAAAAGTTTTTTATGATATGAGGCAAACGAGCATAAGAATCGCCGGATGGTAAGCGATTACCTTTGCCCATGGACACTCGCAACACCAGAGTGGTTGTAAGTGCGTTACCGGCCTTTGAGATGGAAGTACGCTCTTATATCCTGTCGAATTTTCTTAAGATTAACTACACTATGAGGTCCTTTAAGACAGTAATGGGTCATGAGGCGGTCTAAACGCCTCTTTTTTGGCGGTTTTATAGTGGGCTCGCACTTGTATATTGGTGCGTTCTACAGTACTGACGTAGGTCTAGTATGTATAGATCTACGCGGGTAAAATACAATGTGCCTACCTACTTAAAAAGCTGCGAGTACTGCGACATACAAAGGTATAAGAACTTAGGCAAACTACTTCTTTGTGCTACAATGAACCTTTATAACGGCAAAATGTATTTTAACTTGCACTCTGTATTTTAAAGTTCATTTTCTAGTGATTCTGGATTGTGAGTATTTTTTTCTTGCGACATTCAAAATAGGGCAATCGTTTGACTTTGTCGTTATAGTTGTTGGGTTTTGTTAAGCAAAGTAGCTTTAGGTATATTTATATGTTGCAAACACGAGCGGAAATATTACGTTATTTATGCTTCTTAGGCTAAATCATCATGCAAGTTTCGGGCGCAGCGAGTCTTACTTACACCCACAGCTTACACCTATAGGAATAATACTAAATGGCCTTGCTTTTCACGTCCGTTTTCGGGGCACACACTTCTCAATTATTCAGCCTTTATGAAATGTGAATTTAAAGGTTCTTTAACACATGCTTCAAGTGCTATTACATGATTAATAATTTTAATAAAGAAGAAAAGTGATCAATCCTTCCGGCCACTTCCGGTGGCCGAGGCCGGAATCAAACCGTCGTATTCAGCGTACGCGGCTAACGTGTTCACCACTAGGCCACTTGGTCACGGTGGCACCCGTGCCAAATTCTATATAGAATTATATCATTTACTAATTATATCATCGGACTTGGGGGCGAGATGATTTTGTACTGAAACGGTTTTCATCAAACATATAAGTAAGTAGCTCTTAACACTCAAAACATCAAGTCACCTTTCAAATAAAAACAAACAAATTAAAACCAATTTATCTATATAAGTACCTAACATCGGCTACAGACAGACAACAGTTACTTAAACAGGCACACGTTTAACTTCAACATATAAATGAGTCATATACATTTTCAGTTAATCAAAGCGAGCAACCCAAGTTAGTACCTAGCTTTAATGGATATTGCGTTTGCCTCCCACCTATTCCGGTCACGTGGATATACTTGCCCTTGGGACTAAAGTGAGGTTTTGTTTTCTATATCTGTGCGACTGGAAATCGATTCAATTTATTTTAAGCACACAGTGGAAATGGGGAAATTTTGTTTGCAATGTCTCTAGATTTGAAAGAAAATGACAGTGCTTTGCTACTAACACGTGTAGGAACTATATACGTATTTCAATTTGATTATATAGTTAGATCCGGAGCGTTTCTAGTTCTTGACCTGACCTGACCAAGTGACCACTGAGATTAGTAATAACTGAGTAATTCTCAAAAAAGTGGCATCTTAACATGTCATCGAGTTTTTGAATTGAATGTATGTTTATTTGCTCTTTTTCATATGAAACAAAAATGTATCTAGATAAACTAAAACAATGTTTATCGAGGCCAGGTCATTATTTTTACTTAAATTTAATACTTATATTTATAAAAAATAAAGAGTAGCACTTTTCACTGTAACCTGTCTTGTCCAAAAGCACCGCTCTTCCAGTTTTAGTTCTTTACATTTTATAAGCACCAATTTATGTAAATAAAATATCATGCTATATAATAACATAAACAATACCTTTTAAAATTTACATTGCACAGGCCTTATATATATATTTTTTAGAACAATATTCACGCACGAAGTTTGTCCAAGGATATTTTCACTGTAACCTGTACATCCGCGGTATTGCATCTGACTCATACACAGAACATTTTATTTAGATCATATAACTATGGCAAAATATTAGGTAAGTATCAAGCTAACCACCGTAGGGTACCATCATGTACCAAGTGTCGTAGTTTCGTAGAGACAAGTGGTTTTGTAACGGAATGTTAACTTTAACTTGTCTCGATTATTTTACGAATTTGGTATGGGGCCTAATGTAATAATATCATTTTAATATTGTATAAGGGTTTATTCATCTATGCTAAAAGTGAGACATTCGTATTATTATCCGTTCAAGAGAAAAATTAAAAAAGAATGTATTTTTCACTGTAACCTGCTTAACTTTAACCTGTGTTCAATGTATAGGTAAGTAGGTAGTGTATAGGTAATGTATTGTAAGTTTTGAAAATAACTTCTTCATTTTCCGTTCCCTTTTGAAAATTTGGGGTACTTGAAGTAGTAAAACATATTTTTCATTCTTAAAAGTAAAAAAAAATACAAAAAATAAATTTTTCATCAACCTGTCGATGCCACTTTCTTGAGAATCACTCAACTGTAAGTAATCGTAGAGCTTTCTTAGACTGGTTTGTTTGAACATTTAACTCGCTCGCCCGGACCAATGATATCCCAGGTGGTGCAGCTAACATGCCTAACTAAGTAAGTAATTGAATTTCTGAATGACTTTCAAGTGTAGGTACACGGGATTCAATCGTGAACCGCTCAAAGATAAACATAAAATGTAAAGTTGTTGCAACGTAGTAGAGTTGTAATTTGAAGAACTTAGGTGGTTGAGTTATGGTTTTGTGGTATTTAGCTGCCAAGTGTCGTGATGCACGCGATACTTGCTACCAATGAGAGCGGTATTACAAGAGCTGTGTCATTTCAATAGCTGGCCCGATGTGGGTGACTATTTTAGGTTGCTTGGGAAAACCCAGAATGGAGTGTTACATATTAAACATAAAGTAGATTTTGTTAAATTAGTTTAGCTTGTTCATTCTCAATATTAACTATTCGGTTTATTTCCTTTTACTCAGCAATATAATAGTTATTTGTTTTACAAGGGGACAAAGTTGTTGTTTAACCGCTCGTGCTTAGATGAGCGACCCGAGAGCGGGTATTTACCGGGTAAATACCCGATATTTACCTGCCCGCGGGTAAATACGCGGGTATTTTGGTTTTTCCTATAAATTTGATGTGTTTAATGGTATGTGAGTATAAATAAGATTAATTCAAGTATTTTTTTATAATGTTACATAAAGTGTATGTTCAAACGAATTACGAAAAGGTTGCTATGAGGTGAAGTTCGATTTTAACATATCAGTCCAATTATGAATATCGTGTAAAATCATTACCTGGCTTTTGGAAATGTTTTAAAACGCTTTTAATATACATTAGAAGGATTAAAATAAAGACTACTTTTGAATGATAATAAAAAAAAATTGTGCAGTATCACAACTTGGGAAGCTCATAAGTCAAATAAAGTTAGTTTTAGGACAAAAATGTATATAACCTTTTTTGTAGGAAATTCTGTCTACTTTAGTTTGTACATACAACACTTTTCGATATTAATGACACATTCCAAGAAATATGACGGCCTCTTTTTAAATATTTATCAAAATTGTACTAAACATTCCTTAGTTACAACTGCAGGTTTCACTAAACCATTTCATTTTAAATGACGCACAATAATTACAACCATAAACTCGGTTTATATCTCCACTTTAACACAAATCCACATGTGCAACAAGAAATTAATCTACCCGTCCATTTGGGTAGATATGGGGTAATTACCGGGTAGATGGGTATTTACCGGGTATTTACCTGGGTGGGTAAATTGGGTAAATACCCGCGACCCATCTCTATGCTAATATTGATACCCGAGCAAGCGAAAGATTCCAAAATTGAACCACGAGTGTAACGAATCAAACCAAATCAAATCCAAATGAATGTTATTAAATATTTATCATCCAAAATCATCATTTAAAAGTAAATTCTACCAGCAAACATAAGAAAACAACTCAAAATTTGCATTTGATTACTTTGCCTCACATGTGAATAAAATGCAACTTTGTTATCAGTTTTTGAAGTGCAAAGTAAGCCTTTCCGAGCTGGTGTGGTGAAAAGATATTAACTGCACCAGCTGTTTTTTGGTTTTCTGCTACGCAAGCCTCAGTTAGTCAATGAGCTCGGACTGGCATTATATTTTTTCTAGCAATACTCAATAGTACGACTGTTCGAGGTTAGTAAGTACATGGTACGGATTAATAAAATGTAAAAAAAAATGACATGGTATTTAGACCAACCTGTATGGTTATTGTATCAACTTATCAGATCAGGCATTTATAAAGCGTGTTTTCAAATTGCTCACATGGTTTAAATTTTGTCCCTTGTGGACCTTGTGGTTACGTAAGTACAACCCCTCGGGATTGCAACCTTTTGCATTGTGAAGATTTTAGCCTTTGTTTTTTACTGAATTTTGCCACGTTAGCATGGAGCTGTTTGTTATAAAAGTCGTGTAAGTCGCAAAGTCATAACAACTCAAGTATGACAAACTTTGTTGCTTGTTTCGGCTCGATACCTATTTGGGTCATTTGTGGGTCATAGGAGAGATGGGGAGTTACTGAGATTGCCAACTAGGACCGTGACGTAAGATGCAAGTTTGTGAATTTTAATGTGAATTGACATTTTGGTGTAATAAGTTTCGTGGGAAATACTGGCTAGCTAATAATGTTCTTTGGGGGAAGCCGAATGATTTTATCCACTGTAAGTATTACTGTCACCGTAAGGCCCTTATTTCAGAACTTTTAAGTATTATCTTACTTTGGCATTTTGTTAAAAATATGCAAGATTAATTCTGTTGAGATTTTTATCAATTCTTCACCATTCGTCCGATTCTCCGTTCGTTTAGTCGGTCTCCGTTCGTCCATTTCTCAGTTCGTCAGTTTCTCCGTTCGTCTAATTCCCATTTCGTCAATACAACGAAGCACGCAAAAATATATGACACAATCTTATTTGAGGAGCCATAAGAGCGCGTCGTGTAAAGGTTGAAATTATTTATTTCTGCTTACATACTGTAGACTGTAGGGGCCTAGATTAAGAATACATGTAGCATGATTTGGATTTATATCGCGGAATATCATTAAATTATATATAAGTATATTACGTATACAATATAAAAATGTACAGTTCTTTCTCACCCTCTGGGTATTGAATTACCGTCTGGTAATAGATACCTACGGGAGGCTCTCTAGCCTATGAATCTTTTCCAATCGCTGACTTAGGCCATAAAATCAGAGGGTCTACCGCAAATCACGTTCGACGTGTTGCCTCCCTGTCACACTTACGTACGAATTTGCATGTGCGACAGAGAGGCAACACGTCGAACGTGGTTCGCGGTAGGCCCTCAGAGTGCCCAATAAATTGAATTCCGATGTTATCTACGATCTCCGATGGTTTAGATCCACACGCTACACTAAAGATTTTTAGTGTAGCGTGTAGATTTAAACCTTGGTGACATTACCTTTAGCAAATAAATTATTTAACCCCTTATTCATAAAACATTACGGGCCTCATTTAGTTCAATTATGTTTTATCTCTTTCTTACAAATACATAAATCAAAATGACAGATAAAGACAAATGATTATTAGCTAATAGAGGTCTGTAGCGCGTTTATATATAAGGGGGTAAGTATATTGTTTTGTTTGTGCGCAGCGCATTCTGCCCGCACTGCTGCCGCTGCTGCTTTTATATGCGCTATAAATTTGGGGCACCGAATATTTAGATAGGTACCTACTTTAGTTCTAAATGGTACAGTCACGCTCCGTGATCGTTGAGCCATTTAGGGTTCTAGCTGAATTGGACATTCAATAGCGTAAGTATTGAACAGCCAATTTAGCTAGGACCCTAAATGGCTCAACAATCACGGAGCGCGACCGTACATAAAAAACTATATTCATGAGAAACGATTTTGCATGACCTATAAGGCAGGTTATGCGTTGGCTGGCAAACTGTTAACCTTTAAAAGTAATGCAAACTCGTCTGTTCGTAAGTTTTGAGACGACACAGAATTTTATAAAAGTAACGAATGTCGATTAAATATTTTTCGATATGTGTCATATTATTTTTATATTTCCTCGGCAGCCGTCAAAGGCGGTCGTGTCAACTGCTATTTCTGAATTCTTTATTTAATAATTATTCATAACAATAAAAGTGTAACTGTGCCAAATCAGTGTCAGCACTTTTCGGAAACTGTGAACTATCGCGTGAGCGGCGTGAGTAATACTGACTGTTGGAAATGAGTACAATTTTTCAACGCCGCGATGAGTGGTCAAGACGCCTTTAATAGAAGTTCACGGACATTACGGACCCCACCGCCTTCAGAAAAAAAATCTGTAGACATGGAAACTGCCCAAAGAACACCTGTAGCGCAAAGAGTATAATAATATATGTATAGGAAAAGAGAGCCAACTCGCGAGTAACTGTCAAAAAACGCCGACACTAATGCTCCTAGCGGATTTTTGTTACAAACCTTTACGTATGTGTGCGTGGCACACATGCATAGTAATAAAGACTGTGGCGCCTTTTTCCTTGACCGTTTACAGTGAACTACAATGAGGGTTCCATTCTTTCACCTTCTTGCAAAGCAATCACGTGAAAAATGAATACACCTAATGAGGTGTATTCATTTTTCACTACAATGGTAGTGCACTGTACACGGTCAAGGAAAAAGGCGCCAATATATTATGTACTATAATACCTATTCATTCAGTGACGATTTACTACCTAGACCAGTATTTTATAAATGTTCATACCAAAGAATATTTTAGTCGCAAAAGTAAAAACACGATGTGTAAAAATATCATTTATTTTTCATTACTTACATGCGTAACAAACCAAAAAAATATTTTCTAAGGCTTCCACTTATTATAATAAATTAGTTCGAAATAATACAAATCCACTATTAAAACTTGGACTTAAATTTGACTAGCTAGCACGAGCTACGAAGCATTGATGCGTTTTGGAGTCATGTTGTTTTAATTCGCACAGCCGAAAACGCAATAACGTTTCTTTCTCCCAGGCGCACTCATTTTCATCAATTTATAGTGATTATACTTTAAATTATTAATTAAAATTACAAAAAATTAGAATCTTCCGTTTGATTTTTATAGTTTGACGGTTACTATGTTTTTTGTTTTAACGTTTCCTTTCACGTAAGGCACTTGGCGAAACTATTTAGTTAGTTGTTCTTAATAAAAACGATTATATTATTTTAATATAAATACAATTATATTAAAACGATTAAAAAATGTGAGGTACCTAAATTACTGTACCTAGTTTTTTTTCTTTCTAACAATTATGGCCTGGATGCGTGTTTTTTAAGACACCACAGACAAAGCGGTGACACCATCTAGTTGATTTATATGGAAGCATCAGGTGAGGAAATGTTGCTGTAAACATAACGCTGACTGCGCTAGTTTCCATGTATAAGGTACCCCTCTTTTAAGTTTCGCCCCCCTGCTGTAGCGTCAGCACCATCGGACATGCACAATTTCGAGTGAAGGTAAATTGAACATGGACCAAAAATTGAGGATTAACAACCTTACAAAGAGCGTCATGGGTGGAGTCTCGCAGCTAGCCGTTCAATACCAGTCTGCCAAGATGAATTATTTACTGTGTCATGCTAAAGTGAAAAACTTAACCCAGCAAATAGATTATAGCACCCATCTTCATGAACCTAAGCAGTACTTACAAGCAGCACCCAAAACTACCGAAGTAAACCAATCCTTCGCCGATATGGTCAGAACCGGAAAAACGTCCACTGTTGTGCCAACCAAAACCAGTAGCATCGCAATTTACCCCGCCGATAAGGAGAAATCCAGTGAGGATACTAAAAAACTGATCCAAAACCTAATCAAGCCCGAAGCCCTCAAACTACATGTTCGCGGTATGAGGAAGACGAAAAATGGTGGTGTCATAATTAGCACAGATAGAAAGGACGACCTCGAAAAGCTCAAAGCGTCCCAACAGCTCCAACAATCAGGACTTAAACTAGAAGACACTGCCAAACGGAGACCCAAGATAATCCTGCTGGGGATACCGACAAACATGCCCGAAAAAGATGCGTTTGACTGTATATTCGAACAGAACATATTAGACCTGCAACCTAATTTCTCCAGAGATGTACTTATGAACTCAGTCAAACTCAGTCACAAATCAGGCAAAAAGGACAGCTCTACCTGCAACTATATTTTGGAATGTACGGCCGAAATCAAAAGAATGCTTATACAACAACAGCGTGTATATATCAATTGGTGTTCCTGCCTTGTACGAGACTTACTCTTTTGACCTTATGTTATTTCTGTCAGCAATATGGACATTCGGCTAAGTTCTGCAGAGATACAGAGCCCACATTTGGACATTGCGGATCATCAGGGCACAGCATCAAGGAGTGTGCAAAGAGTGAGCCTTCCAAATGTGCTACATGTCAGCGCTATAAGAAACCGTCCAACCATAAAACCGGAGACGAGCAGTGCCCAGCGAGGAAAAATGCGCAAACTAGATATTTAAGTTCTATAGACTATGAGGGTGCCTAGAGCGCTATGTATAGCAAGAGTTGATAAAAATAGTATAAGTCACTTTCTCCATAAAAATAGTTATGTCACCAGATGCTATTTGTATAACATAGTCCACTCACTTTACCTACCTATTGTTTGTTATAAATAATCATTCTGATATATAAATACTTAGGTTAACATTTAGTTGTCTTGCTCATTGCTTGACCTACAAAGTTATTTAAGTACCTACCTACATACGTTTTTGTCACGTACTAATATAACTAATCTTTATTGTTTTTGCCCAATAAGTTACACTACATTGGCCTACCAACACGAAATACCTAAGATACAAGTATTAAGTTACTTAGTTTAGGCTTTTTGGTTTAGGCATTGATCTAAAATATCTTACATAGAAGATTTTATATTTAATGTTAAGTAAACATTGTTTACTTTTTAAAACCATATTTGTATAGTTACATTAGTTAAGTTCTATTTAAGTGTATTATGATTGTTATAATTTTGGATAATTTTAAAGATATAAATGTTATTCTTATTCTTATTTGTATCTCCTTGGATTTCACGGTCCTAGAAATCCCGGTCTTTTGATAGGCTTGCGGTCTTTTGATAGGCTTGCGTGGGGATATAGAGGTAGATCCAACACGTAGAGGAAAAATACTACCTTCTTATGAAAATGTCTTCTTCACCACAAAACAAGCAAGGTTATTACGAGTAAATATTGCTTATTCAGCATAATAGTCGAAGCATTTCACAATATTTCGGTGTATAATTTGATATTTCATCTATCTTTTCTTTTTTTAGGGTTCCGTACCCAAAAGGTAAAACGGGACCCTATTACTAAGACTTCGCTGTCCGTCCGTCCATCCGTCTGTCCGTCCGTCCGTCTGTCTGTCACCAGGCTGTATCTCACGAACCGTGATAGCTAGACAGTTGAAATTTTCACAGATGATGTATTTCTGTTGCCGCTATAACAACAGATACTAAAAACAGAATAAAATAATGATTTAAATGGGGCTCCCATACAACAAACGTGATTTTTGACCAAAGTTAAGCAACGTCGGGCGTGGTCAGTACTTGGATGGGTGACCGTTTGACCGTTTTTTTTTGCATTTTTTTCTTTTTTTTTTCATTATGGTACGGAACCCTTCGTGCGCGAGTCCGACTCGCACTTGCCCGGTTTTAACCTTTGGGTACAGAACCCTAAAAATGGTTTACTGGGTGCACTGTCTAACACGAAACGTTATATAGGTATTTGTTTGTGCTGTAATTTTTATCTGTGATAGCGAAATTAGAAAAGTCGCATTTTTCGAATCTGATTTTCAGACAAAAAGCGGTTTAAACAGAAATTGATATAGGTAGGTAAAATACACCTAATATGACTGTGTTTTTGAGTACGTTTAGAGGACCAATAGCACTTTTTAGAGGTTGTTTTACTTCTGATACTTTCCCGCCAGTAAACATACCATTTTCGGTATCGTTCCGGAACCCTTTAAATGCCAACATATTAAATGACTATAATAAAAAACATAGACCATTTTAAATAAACTCAATTTAATTTAACTAATTATAGTGTAGGTAGTTGTTAAATAAAAATATTAATGTAATCGTATAACATTTCAACAATCGAACTATTTGAGTTTACATTCGTCTCAAGATTTATGAACAGACGAGGTATTTTACCGTAATAACAGTGAAACTAACCAATTTTGGTTCAAATGTGTCAGAAGCCATGGTCTAATAAAACATGGTCTTCTATTCCCAGAGTGACACGGGCCTACGTCACAATAACATTGCCACTTTATTTCAACATAACATGTTACATGGGTACATTATAGCTATGGTTAATAAGTTAAAATATTTCTTTATAATTTTATAATTTTCATTTATAATAATATATAATATTTATATTTCATATATAATATTTTCATTTCATTTTATCTTAAATTTTACAATAACACGTCATTTTTAATTATTCGTTAGCAATATCTTCCGATTCACGAAAGAAATTTCAGACGTTCGGGTAATTCTGTTTACATTACTGGCAACACAGGATAGCGCTGTCACATTTGACAATTCGGATCTAGATAACTTCATGCCCTGACCGTCATCCTTGTCGAATGCATGTTAATTGTTATTTCCTTCTCGCCCAGTGTCAGCAGTCGCAGTGTTTTCCAAACTTTTCACGTCGTAAGCTTGGTAATTAATGTGTAACTGTGAATTAGTTTTTTTAAACGTTTGTCTTGTATAGATAAATAAAGTTTAGTTTAATACATTAGATTTGTTTTATTTTACTATGTTTCTACATGAATAGATAGATAGATAGATAGATAGCGTTTATTGGTAAAAAGTAATATTTTACATGTCAACAGTTCATCAATATTTACATAGTGCGGTAAATTTCATCACATTGTAATAATAATTATAAGTAAGTACTTTAATCAAGAAAAGTCATATACTTTTATACATTAAAAACAAATTAAATTATTAAAATAATATATGTCATAATGTTTATAAATTAATTATCTATTTGTCAGTTTACAATTTAGTTTAAAGATGTTGGTTGTTCCCTGTGAGGAATTCATCGGTAGTGTAGTAAGCTTTTTCTAGGAGCAGCTTTTTTAAATTACGTGCAAATATTTGGTCACTGGCGGAATCAACTATTACCTTAGGTAGTGAATTATATAATTTGGGTCCCATGACACCCAGCGACTTTCGAAACAACTTAAAATTAATGCCGTTAAAATAATTTTCACCGTTGGTTAAAGTTCTCCCACATTTTAAAGTTTGAGAACCTGTAAACAGCATGATGACGTAGGCCCGTGTCAGTTAGGTCATACGCGAATCTCGGAATAGAGTACCAGGCGGAGTATATTATTATACCATGTCAGAAGCAATCGGAGACATTCACCAGTGCACATCTCACGCCGGCGTACTCTTCCGGAACTTTACATTTTTTTTACCAACCTTGGTACGCAACGGAAAGGTACAACCATGGAAACTTTACAAGGTGAATATTTCGTTAGCCCAAACATGTGTAAGAGTGATTGGTCGCTTTTATACTTTACCGTAGACGTCCACGGTCACGTCATGCTTTACAGTCGCGATAAAGCAGGGGGCCTAAATGGTCATTGTATATTTTTAATTCACAGAATCACAGATATAGGTCATTATAATTCACAGTGGACGCATGTTGTGCATGTACACCATTCCATCGTCCGCCATTCTTATAATTTTAGGCAAAAACGAATTTCTTATACAGCCTCGACTGAGAAAAGTGTAGAAATTATTACAGCATCATAATATTGCACATTTTTAGGGTTCCGTACCCAAAGGGAAAAAACGGAACCCTATTACTAAGACTTCAGTGTCCGTCTGTCTGTCTCTCACCAGGCTGTATCTCATGAACCGTGATAGACAGTTGAAATTTTCACAGATGATGTATTTCTGTTGCCGCTATAACAGATACTAAAAAGTACGGAACCCTAGGTGGGCGAGTCCGACTCGCACTTGTCCGGTTTTTTAGGATTCCGTACGTGACTGGTAATAAACGAAACTTAACTGCCCGTCTTCCTGTCGGTTTGTCTGTCACTGTCACAGGGCTATAATTATATATCTCAAGAACTGTTATAAATAGACACCATGCATGAGTCGTTATATTGATGAAGATAATAACAATATATGTACGCTTGATTGATATCAACGTCATATATTGTTATTTTCTTCAACGTCATAATTAAGAGCGCCAAAGGACAAAGGTTATGCGACTTCATTGAAAGGTGTTAACTGCCACACCAATTAAATAAGTGTGCAATTTATATGTGCTCAAAGTAAATTCATTATTGTAAATATATATTACCGTTTGTTGTCGACTGATTGGGAATAATTCAATTTCTCTTTCCAGCAAATTAAATTAAAATAAATAATTATAAGCACTTTCCCATTAAGTAATAGGATATTATTAATAGTCATTGCCCGTAGCACAGAATAAATAATAGTACTAGGTACAGAAGACTCACTCTCTAACAAAACGCGTCTGTTACGATCAGGACAGATATGGCCGCTATTAGGTGGCGACAGCGCCACGCGCGGCTTATGGCTAGCCACCAAAATTGGTGTGGAACGGATGTACTTTTAGCTACCTGTAGCTAAGCGACGAAATCGCGGAGTGAGCCACGCCTGCCCGTAGGCAAGGGACTAGGGCTTGCAATTCGAATATTCGAATATTCGAATTTGTTCGAATATTCGGCCTGTTTTGATATTCGAATATTCGGCCGCTCAGGTTTCGAATATTCGAATATTTTTTATTACTATAAAAAATCTATTTAATCCGCTGCAGTTACAGTTTCTGTGTGTTTTCCGGGTATTTACAGTGAATGAGTAATGAGGTACCCAAATACGAAGGAAATAATATTTTTACTGTATTCCTCTCGATAGACTTCGCGAATACAGTGAAACCTAACTCAATTTGAAAGAAAACGAAATCATAAAGTATGTTATTTTTACGGTGCATAAGTTTTAAGTTAAAGGGTCATTCTGTTTATTAAGACTAAACCTTGCCCGCACTTATCGCAATTCTCAAATTTGATCATACCAAACCTGCCCAAGTGCCCAACTAGGTAATCTAACTATGCACCTTTAGCTGACAAATAATCCAGTAGTCAACTAACTTTTTCCCTTAAATATTCCAATATTATATAATTAAGCCGACCATTAATTAAGGCCTCTGAGTGACTACAAGTTAATTTAAATCAGAAAATAATTACCTACTAAAAAAAATTTCTTACATACCTAGGTTTGGTTTAGATGATTAAAGTTATATTATTTCACTCAACGGCGCATTTATAATAAAAGTTTTATCTAGAAATATTGAATACGTCTTATTTTGGCGTTTTACTTGTTTTTATAAATGTGGGCATCTCATAGTAGGATGATAAAATCTAGTCAATTAAGTGGATTTCTGCAAAATATCATTAGTTTTAGCAATATGTGAAATAAGCTTTTGAATAAAACGATAATAAACCGATTTCTCGTTCTTTTTCTTATTTTTTATAATATTCGAATAATTATTCGAATATTCGAATATGTCGTCAGAAAAAGTCGAATATTCGAATACCTGAAAGTTTCGAATATTTGCAAGCCCTACAAGGGACACCCTGTAGATAATCGTTTTGCCAGTAGCTTAAGACGGCGAGTGCGTGCCTTGAAGCCCTTGAACAACCGCCGGTAGCCCCAGATTGATAACACCTATTAATTCTCTGCCCGAGCTCGCCCAACCTCGTTTATTCATCCTTGGCTTTGACGGGTACCTGATGGATCGAAATATCTGACACGACTTGGTTAGTTGATAAGGAAATATGCAAATTAACCACTAAAAGACGAGAGTCCTTTAGAATACGTGATTTTTGAGATACTGCGTATTAAATATGTAAGAAATAGTTATTTGTTTTACAAGGGGGCAAAGTTGTTGTTTAACCGCCCGTGCTAATATTGATACCCGATCAACCGAAAGATTCCAAAATTGAGCCACGAGCGTAGCGAGTGGTTCGAAAAATGAAATCTTGAGCGTTGTGAGGGTTTCAAAGAAAAATTTTCAGTGAAACAAAATTTTTCACCACACCAACCCGAAGAAAATATTAACTGTATGATATCAAACAAAAACAAACCAAATCAAATCCAAATGAATGTCATTAAATATTAATCATTCAAAATAATCATTTAAAAGTCAATTCAACCAGCAAACATAAAATAAGTTTTTGGCAAAAATTTCATTTTTGGTAAGTACAAGCTTTTATCGCTGACTGTACTTTTCTTACGACAGACAACTAATACTCATCGAGACAATTCTGAAAACCCCTAACACAATTAGGTTGCGTTGTTTCATCATAGAGTTCCTATGGCCACCTCCTGTCTCCATCATCAGATCAGTTCGACAGTACCATAGTATTGTATTGTCATCAGACCTACATTCAGTTGCCAATTTTCATGACGCCACGATCCTCGGAACATGGTTAAATTAGTTACCTTAGATTCCATTACATAGTTACATACAGGTCGACCTAATAAAAGCTTGTTAGGGCGCTCTTATACTCGAGTTTTACGTTTTCAAGGGGGTGAAGCAGACGAGTGGTAGAACGGGCAGGCGGGCGCCCCGCGCGGCTCACCGCACCATTCCCGCGCAGCACGTCTACGTCCTTATTCTGACGACATCGGTATTCTTGAATTCCAGTTCCGGGATTTTTTCCGGCAATTAATATTGAATAAGATTTATTAGCAAATTCGTATTTTGATGAATAATTAATGAAATTAAAAAAGGTAGGTAAGACGGTGAGTGTAAATAATTATTAATTATAAACAATATGAGTGTATAACGCGACAAACTGAGAATCGAATCAAATGATACCAAATTATTATGAGACAAAAAATTGTACTTACTAATAGACCTTAAAAATGTAATAGAGTTAGACCAAGAAAAGTCTGCAACGATTTTGATTGCACACGCAGTGCAAGTGTTATTTTAAACGTCAAACTTCTATGAAATTATGAATAACACTTGCACTGCCTATGCTATCAAAATCGTCGCAGACTTGGTCTAACTCTAGCAGTCAATTTCAGGCAAGTAGGTAGTGAAAATAAGGAAGAATACTAGCAAAGCTAAGATAATTTGTGGGACTATTGAGTTATGCATAGCTCCAATAAGTAGATAAAATTAGCTATCTTCACAAAAATTAACGAGTAAAAGTGAAGCATTTAAAGATTGTAATGGCAAAAAACACTTCTACTTCGACATTCGAGTTAGTTAATAGATCAAGAAAATAAAAAAAACCTGCGGAAATAATTTGTATAACTTTGAAAATTGGCACAGTTATACCTTGTAGTATCCAGATAAACATACTTAAAGTCCTCGAGCTTAGCGGGTGTGCTGAGGGTGTAGGGGGGAGGGGGGTGAAGGTACCTTTTTCATATTTTTGCTCATATCTCGAATATCTGTACGAATAGCACACAAAACAATAACAAAAGTTTTAACATATAATTTTCTACAAATTTGGTTATTTTTATTTTTACGTTACGATCAATACTTTAGGGTTGCCGGTTGTTAAAGTTAACAAAGACATAAAAAAGTCGATTTAGGAAAACGTCGTTTTTTCGTAATTGTTCATCATAAATCAAATTTTTAGTTTAGAATAAGCAAGAATATATAAATCAGTTACGCTGACAAAGTCGTAAAATAAAAACTAGAAAAAATATTTAATAGGGTGGCTCCCTTATATGAAAAGTGGGCATGAATTTTTTTTTCGCTTCAACCCTATAGGGTAGGGTGTCGTTGGATAGGTCTTTAAGGATAATTTTTTGATCAGCATTATATTTTCGGAAATAACCGATCTGAAAGAAAAAAAGTGGTGTTTTCCCCTCTATAGTTCCCCTAACTTTTGAACCATGTGTCCAAAAAATATGAAAAAATCGTGAAAGTGCTTAGTATACTTTCAAGGAAAAATATAGCAAACCTGAACGCTCCAGCCGTTTTTGAGTTTTTGCTATCACTCAATCAGACTTTTTTGACGTACGGGTAACTGCGGAACCCATACTGATCATGGCCCGACATACTCTTGACCGAGTTTCCGTTACGACTCTTTCTTAACTTCGTTTCAACCGATTGTCCCATGACACTCTCGCATTCTTTTTATTACGATAAAAGTTTAGAGTGAACATTTGTAAGTTACACTTATTTTCCTTAGGATGTAAATACCTAATCCAATTCAACACAAACCCATTATAGCCATTTTTCGGCCACTTCCACAAAAAGGCATGTAGGTATCTCGGAAACTAAAAGTGTTGAAATGGTTACCACCATACACTAAACACTCCCACATATTTGAATCCTGTATATCTATGTTTAAATATATTCAATTTGATTAATTTATCAATCGTGACTGAATTCCGGATTGGTTAGATGGGTGTGTGCCTTTGCTGCCCATCTTGTTATAAAATGACAATATGACGGACGAATGTCTGAAATGTCACCGTATTTAAGAATTATTTTGCTTTTCTTCGTAAGTATGTTGAAAAACATTGTGTGTATAACATATTTGCATATTTATACTGTGATTACCCATTTTATGAAACGTCCGCTAAACTAGCATAGGTCCGACGCTGACAGTGGTCACGGGCGTACTGGCGTGAGGAATGGGCGCAAGGTATTGCCGCGTGGGGTGTAATTTAGTAGGCAAAATGTTGAATTCATAAAATGATGAATGAAAAAATTAACGTATCGATAAAAGGACAAGCAATAATGAAGATTTACTTAAAAGCTATCGACTGAAGTAAGTTTCATATACATTTTCGTCGTAGTACTTCTAACATAAGGAAATAAAGACAGTGTTAGGCATGTTTTCAACTTAAGATTCTATCGAGAAAATAATGAGCCGTCGTGTTTCTGACAAGCAATAACGTAGTTTAAGGACTGAAGTTATACATATTAGAATATAATGCATGAAATCCTTGTAAAAGTCTGTAAATTTGGTGACATATAAGCGCATTTTACTACACACCGCGCCTTAAAAACAACTAAAAAAATTGCAACTGATTACTTTGCCTCACATGTGAATAAAATGCAAATTTGCTATCGGTTTTTGACGTGCAAAGTAAGCCTTTCCGAGCTGGTGTGGTGAACATAATTATGCACTAGGTACATCTGTACGAGTAAATGAAGACTGATGACAGTGATGACCATGAAAACGGTGCAGGGTGTTAACAGGGAAATAATACCGCCGCACCGTGCATTTAACAGCCGTAAGAGCGATCGGAAAACCAGTTTGAAGTGGAATTTGGTGCGCGAGAATACGGTAAACAATTGAATGAGTTTTCTAATGGCTGTAACGCTTGTTATGTGTGGCGCAGAATAGCCCCAATTCGAACAAGCGATTAAATTTCAATTAATCGAATATCCCGAGGACCTCACAACGAATTAGTGCAATTAAATGATTGTGTAGGCAGATTATTAATTTACTAATCGTTAGTCCGATATTTCTAATCCTGTAGGTATTCAATTAATCCTATATTTTTCGTGATTAAGATTAGTTACCTACTTTACGAGTTGATATTTTTCTTCTATTATTTCACTAAGGGCCATAATTTGCAAAGATTTTAAAATAGATAAAGTTTAATCACTTTAATAATAATGACATTGCCGATTAAGGTAATTTATAGAAATATGGCTTACTTAACGTTGCTTTACCATTCACTTCTTTTTTTAGTGTTTACTATTCTTCGAGACTATTTCAATACTTACTATACGATGTGTCGTGTAGGTAGTATTATGATATGACGTTGCACTGCTTATTGTGATTTTAGTGCAGTAATAATATTTTAGCCCAGCCCAGGATTGAAGCCATCGCTTTTACCCAAATACCTAGTTCATTTAGATTCCATTAACTCTCAATATTCCTTACACTCTGGCGAAATATAAAAAGGGCCTCTACGTGTTGGCTTCGACTCCGCGCGCGGCTCCCTAATGTTCGGAACACCATTGTTTCGTGATTGGTAAAGACATAAATAATGTAACGCGACATCTCCGGGAAATCTTAGTGACAACTTGACGCCAAACTGCAGTGGCCCAAGTGTATGAGTAATTGTCTCGACGACCTAGTTTTCGCCTACTGATGTGACATGTAGCTTATGGGATAACTTAACTTTTAGAAAATACGTCGTGCGTCGGCATATTAATAAATTTATATTTTGTTTTTGGACCAAGCTAAAGAGCAAATTAATTTAATGACGTATCAGGAGTTCAAAACAGTGGCAGAGAGAAGAAGGGAATGGCACTCCAACGACAAGAGCCAGGATCTTAAAATGATGAAGACTTGAATAGAAGTCACTTGAAAATTAACGCCTTATAAATACAGCTTTCGTAAAATTGAAAATGAGCGACATTATCATTCCCTCACTTATTATTTTTCTGTTCAATAGACCCACCGAAATTAATTTTCACAGACTTAATGTAGGTATATGAAACTCAGAGGTAGTATTTTTAATGCAAATAGGCCGTTTATTATTCTTATTCTTATTCTTATTATGCTTCGAGGAAAAAATATTGCGGGTAGGAATCTTAAACGAGACTGCAGAATAACTTTTAAGAGTTCCAGTAACATTGTTTGGAGGAGAGTTCCTTACAATAGACTACGCAATTTCTTATGATTATTAAGTATCACACTTCTTCTTGGATGATAATATTAGCTATTTAACATCTATCCAGAGCAAACTGGTCCTAGTTTATACGATAGATGTGTAAACCATTACTAAATACCTACTTAAATAAACTAACCACGAATTTACCCCAAACTCTCCATTTTACTCAACAATGAAAAGGGTTATGAATGGTCAAACCCCGTTATTATTGGTGCAGTTCATTGAAAATAAGGGTGGTCAACACGGTAGTCTAAATTCGCCTTTAACTAGCATTCAATTATAATTCCGCTATTAATATTTCATGGGATTCATGAGCGTTTTCAACATTTAGGATTTTTAATAAGCTTTAGTATAATTTTAATATTTTACTTGGCGAAGTTGGGCACTAACGGCGAAGTTAAGTTTCCATGCAGTACCTAGTTACGTTTGCCGATCCTGATTTTCAATGAATTGCAACATTGATAAAAAGGGTTGGATTTATGATTTTAACAGTAGGTACGAGTATATGTATCAAGTATGATCGTTAGGTACGTTTGTTTTGTGTACCTATGCTGTGGTGGCTTTTTAAACTATTCCAACTAGCCAATGTGTGTGATTTGTGAATGACGTGTCAATCGATTCGTTTTTATTTATAACGCGACGGGTGACATGAGGTTACATTTATTATCGTCTTTGAAAGGCAAGAGGGGTTTTACCACTGGTTTTACGGAAACAAAACCGTAGTCACGTTAAGGTTTTACATTTTACTTGCCATTCGCACTGTATATTAGTTATTTACTTATACATATGTATATTAGTTGTTCAAAAAAAAAATTACCTGTTAGGTAATATAGCTGGGCTCCACGGTATCGGTATCGGTTCGACATTGTACTCAAGCGGTCACACCAACACATTCAGGGCCAGCGCGAGCGACGCGCAGGGCCGTCTTAAACTATGCTGGGCCCCTTGGGCACATTAGAATTCGGGGCCCTTTTGGAAAATAAAGAAAGCGAATTAAACTAACATTTTTCTACTATGATCTTCTATTTATTATGGGTAATCAAATATACTGTTACTGTCTGTCCTTCGGGGCCCCTTGAGGATGGGGGCCCTGTGTGCCCTTATGGTAAAGACAGTACAGGCGACGCGCTACGAGCGTAGCCGATAACATAGGGAAACCTGTCTATGTAGTGAAAACCGCTTACGAATGTGTTAAACCACTCCGTATAATTTTAGATATTTATTTGTTTGGGTATGCACTGTGTAAACACCCTTCTGGACGGAAGCCAATTGCATAAGTTCTCGGATTCCAGACATTTCCATCCATCCTGCCCCTGCGATAAGTCTTAATTTATGAGGATTCCACCGAAAAGTCTTACTAGAACGCTTGAGACCAAACTTGTAATGTTAGCGCTAAAAACGGCGGCTAGGTGTATTTACGAAACTGGACTTAAGAGCCAACGGGAGTGGTCATTTCTCCATACAAACGTACTCCTCGTTTTCCTCCGTGGTTTTTGAAGCTAGAGCAATGATTTTTTCAACACAGATTAATATTGTCAATATCTGTGTCGGACCGTTTTGCTTTTTTTGATATTTTTGTTTTTTAAGGCGCTAGAGCCCTTCAAAAATGGCCTAAATGGCCTAATTGACTATGCCGCAATGAGAGGAGTGGCATTCAAAACTGATATCAATTAGCCAAAAAAGCTCGCTTTTTACGCAGGATTTTTCGCCTTGTCCTTATCGCACTACTTTTAGGTGCCGCTTCCGTTAGCGAGACGGGTATATTTACCTAAAATATTTAAAACTCAGCTCCTGTTTCGTCTTAAGGATGAATCACGTTAGACCGGGCCATGTCCGGGCCGGAGCTTCCGGCGCATCGTTTTCTAAGGAAGTCATCACGTGATCGCCTGTCGTGTCATAGAAAAGTAAGCGCAGGAAGCTCCGGACCGGACACGGCCCGGTCTAACGTGAGTCATCCTTTATCTTGAGGTTGGTTATCCTCTGTCCAATAGATACCTACTGACAAGACAACAATCACCCTGTTTCGATGAAAATATGACCTTAAAATATGGAACATAATTTTCTTCAAAGGTTGTAGTTAAAGTTTGTCCCAGGACTGTCTCATTACAAACATACAGAGAGAAACATACTGTCTTTGACTTACGCTAGTATTAAGTAGCACCTAAAAGAAAGCGATGAGTATAATTTTCCTGATTCTTATTGACTGACAAGTTGAGTTTGTCAGACTATAAAGCGCTAGTAAGAAAGTTTTTTTTTACTCTATGCCTAAGGGGGTGAAAATGGGGTTGAAAGTTTCTAGGATTTTTAAGCAGACAAAGACGCAGGCGCAGCCTGCATTTGGAAAATAATAGTAATTATTTTAATTTAAAAGTCATTTAGTAAATCAATATTCTTATTTAATCTTTTAATGTCAGGAACATATTAAACTGTAAATATTTTACTAGTTATAACATAACATAACTGAGTTTTTACTATAGGTACAACACAACATTTTGAAACGTCTAATATGTACCTATGTAGATAAATGAAAACTAGTGCCCTACTTTGAGATTGTTCACCCCGATCGTGACATAGATAACAAATGTTTTTATTTGCGTTTTTCCCTAACGCTATACAGCACATAACGAGCTCTGCCTCTTCTAATTGGCATAGTATCGTGCTTGATCGCAGACGTAAAAAGATACCGTACTCCATGGATATAAAGTTTGTTTTACACTGCACATACCTAGAAATACGTAGTTACATAACACACACTGCCTCCCGAATATCCCAACATTGCATCGCTTGACGTCATAGAGGCAACGCGATATTATTTGTTTTCTTATTTCAAAAATTTTCGAAATATCTGTTATTGGTAATACAAGCGTGTATGCCCCAGTTAATATACATATATGTAAATCATAAATTCGTTATTACAGAGAAACTGGATTTATTGACATCAATCGTTCATTTAACGATGCAATCTTTTTGCATGAGTTATTTTTAGAGTTCACTTGAAGTTGACGACGCGATTGTAATTTTTGACGCAGTGGCGATTTTCTTACTTTTCATCTTAATCGCTTCCAAATCCATTATTTGCTAAAATAATACCTATGATATCGTATAACATGTCCCTCGTGTTTTTGTCTACAATTCCACGTCACCTAAATGCTTAAATTCACGTAAGTATGAAATACACTATCTTCTCAATCCTACTTGTTAACAGCTTAATCATTTTGGATATTTCAATTCAATAAGACCAACGCAAGCATATTTTTTTGACTATTGATAAGGTGGTGGTGTGTTCGACGCGGTCCCAGTAATGTCATCGTGAAACTTACGTTTCATTCTTCAGTTCTCATTGTCAATAGAGGTGACAGCAGGGTGTCATCTATTGGGCATTAGCATGTCGAGCACTAGTACCGCCACCTTAGTAGTTTCAAAAACAGCCATCCAATCATTTTCATTTTAATTTCTATCTACCGTAGTATAGTTAAAATATTACGCAATTATTAGTTAGTAGTTAAGGCTCTTTGTCATCATATAATATACATAATATGTCATAAGACTTTTTTGTCAATCTACTCATTTTCAGCGTTACACGGACGCCATATGGGTAGTAGTCAGAGAGATCCAATCGCAATAAAACTAAAATATTGGACGCAAAAAGGTCCTGTCTAATCCAATGATTGATCCTTTAAAGTACTGGCCCCTATTTTTGACAGAAATTTATCACTGTTGCCTTAAAATAAGGTTGAAGCGAACGGAGGAGGAGGCCAACATTATGTAGTATAGTTTACTCTAAATGCTCCTATATTTTGAACCAAACATTGCAAAACTTTTTCACCAAATCAACCTTATCCTGTCGACACAAGGTTCAATTTGTCGTAATATCTATGCAGAATACGGATATTATTCGGCTTTACGTAATGACCTGGTACGGCACAGATTTATTTTCCTTGTAAAATTTACTGCGACCTTTATCTGGTCGGTTGACAAGCTTGACGCCTGCGGCAAGCTAATTTATTGTACTCCTTATGGCAATAATACTGACCAGGTGGGCTCTAATGGTGGCCGCATCCGTCTGAAACAAACGACGAATTGTATGACTAGGGAGTCACCATATTTATCAAAGCGGAATCGCCTCGAGCCGGTCAATAAAACTAGCAAAGCGATCGTGGCCTGTTTTGTTCGTGTTCGGAAATCAGGAACGGGTGTACTTTGTGCGTAAGTTACTATTTCACGCTTTCAATTATTGAACACTCGATGACATTCATCGCGTATAATATTTATGTAGCCTAGCTATGGCAAATCTGCAGTAGAAATATTTTAAGCAACACGTAAACGTCAAATCTTTATTAAAATGTGACGTGTATGGGGATGTCATTGTCACCAAATGTAATATTTCACTGCAGTCTTAACTTACCTGGGCTTTATCTACCAACAACATGAGACCGGCTCAAGCAGATTCTACGTCGATTTGTGTGGCAACTCCCTGACTTCAGTCAACTGATTTTATCAGCGTAGGTACAGTAGGTTTCCTAAGTCGCATGCTGCCATTGGAACATTTTTTATGCCATTAGATAGTTTTGGATAGGATTCTGTTCATGCTATCAAAACGGTCAAGATGCATACAATCTACCCAATGATCGGAATTGACGACAATGGACAATGTGATTACAAAAACAGAGAAGCAAATTTAGAAGTAGGTAAACATTACTGATAAGGGAAAATAGTACAAATGCATAATTGTGTTTAGATTTTAAGTTAGGTCATTTATTTTAGGATATATGTAGATTATTAAGTAGATTTTAAGATTGATTTATGTTAAGTTCGATCTGTTATGTCAATTAGTAAAAATATTTGGAAAATGCATAATCGTATATTATGTAATATAGGTTCGAACATTAATCGTTGCTTAGACACTTAGGTAGACCGGTATTCAAATTTTTTTTAGTAATTTATTTTTGAAATATTCTCAGAATAGAATTAGGTTTTTTTGAACCGTAACATTAATATTTATTGTTCAATAATAGTTTTTCTATGACTTTGTGTTTGTAAGTTCGAATCGACCTTTAAATGGCGTTTACACTATGAATACTATGGCCCGAGTTCCACCAAGTTCTAGGTACTCTTCTCTATTCAGACTTTAAAAAATATAGCATAGCAGTATTTGTAAATCCCTCTATTACCTTTTCAACCAATACATGTCAGAGAGAGCCGTTGAGATTGGTATGGTATCGTATTTATAGTCAATAACTAATATGCCTTCTTTACACAAAATAAGCACCTACTTAATTGAGTGCCAGTGGCAGTCACGTTCTGTCTTGTCAACAACAAAGAGAGTCTAGACGTGTGAACTTCTTTAATTTTTGCTTTGAATCAGAGCGAGACGTAATCAACGCACTTGATGAGAACTCAACAATTCTGGCAATTTGAGGGTAATCTAAAGGGGGTAATCTGTCATGGGAGACAGAGAGATGCCGCGAAATTCGTGCTGATAATGTAAAAATATTAAACATGAAAAAGAGTATTCCGTCGTTAGCAAAATTTACTCTTTTAATGATTCTGGAAATTCTAGAACCCGATTTTTATTCATATTACGATATTCCAAGTCTGGTTTAAAATTAGACAGTGTCAAACAAAAACTTGACTTACGGGGTTCAAATTTAATTTTATATTAAAGGAAAAATTTGAAGAGTTTAAGCTTCCGGCAGGACTTGAGGAAATTTCCGGGAGTAATTTGGAATAGGTATCGCTCGCACGTATCTGCTTGTTTATAAATTGGTTCACATTTAATTTTAGGACTTATTTAAAACATAAAGAAACAGTGGTCAATATTTAGTGTTTATTTTTATGTGTCGGAGGTGTACAGATTACAAACATTATAGTATTTTTCAAACTGGAAGGGTACAATTATAGATGTCCATTCAATACAATTTTGCGACATTTGGCATACATTTTTATTGTCTGTAAACATAAAACTAATTAAAAACTAAACTTAAATATAATAAATATAAACTAAATAATAATGACAAACAAAAATAAATTAAACTAATAACTAAACATACTACACTAAAACGTAAATAACCTACAAATAAAAAATGGCCATAAATTGTAAAAATGTAGATGACATATTATCTATCATCGTACCCTTCCAGTTTGAAAAATCCTTTAACAGTCACTCATAGATACAGAGATAACTGAGCCCCCTGAGCCTCTACCATCAGTTTTAACATTGACATAACGCTCACGTCTACGTAATTTACTTTCTGTACATCTCGCTTGCACTATTGCTCGCATATGCGAGTACGAGCGAGATGTATAGAAAGTAAATTACGTAGACGTGAGCGTATATGTCAATGTCAAAACTGATGGTAGACGTACTGCTTAGAAACTTGTTTGCATGGGGGTCAATTATTTCTGCAGTTTCCTGTACATATCTACCATAAGGTAAATCTATGTAGCTGAACAAAACATAAGAGCATGTAGATATTATGTACCTAATCATTTCAATTTCAATTCAATTATACTAAAAAAACATCATTTAAATTGTATCAGTCTGCAGGACTTACTTAAGAGCGCTCTTACAAGAAAAGTCGAAATAACGCAAAATTGATGATACTAGTCGACGAAATTCAGGACTTTGTGCTCATTATTAGAAACAATGAGTACTTGTTCCAGTAAAAGCGTCTTCTTATCTTTTTAAATATCGTTGTAAATATTAGAAAAAGGACTTATTAAATTAGTAATGATTTTTTTTCTGATGGTCGTTTCCGAAAAACCCCGTGAAGCACTGAATGGCAAGCTCTTATTTGGAAATGTTGAGAAGTTTACTCTGCTAAACCTGGCTATTTTGTATTACTAATACCCTGTACTTTAGGCATATCAAACGATATTTTTCCTACACACCTTTGAGAAAGAGAAAATCAAAGTAAAACGAACTCAATTTTCTCTCCGAAACAAGTGTCAATTCCTACGAAAATGTACTTAATATCGAAGTCATTTTCATACTCAAGCAATCTGCAACGTTTGCTTATACTGTTGGTATACATTAGTGTTTATGAAATTCTATTATAATTTTTTGGCAATTTTTTGAAAACTACTCTATATTACCGATGACGCGCGCTGCGCCAGCTCAGTGCCGCGGCAGAGCTTGTAGAGGCAGGACGTGTGTCGGTCGGCTCCGCACATTTTCAACGGCGACAACGAGATTTTTTATCATTGTGTGCGGCGTGTAAAACGCTATACTGTGTGCGTGTAAACCGCAACGAGAGACTTTGATCCTAGCACTGTTTTTATAGTATTATAATTTATAATGGTACAGTTTAATAAACTACCGGACAGGATTAAAAATATTTGAAACGACCTGACATTCTATATGTATTAATTTTGACTCAAGATAGTACTCAGGGTCTGATGATGGAGCCGGAAGGTGGTCACCGGTACCAATCAACCATGCAACTAAACCACTTCGTGTTTGGGCTCGTTTGATTCGTCTCAACAAGATCTTTGACACAAGATAGTACTCAGGGTCTGATGATGGAGCCGGAAGGTGGTCACCGGTACCAATCAACCATGCAACTAAACCACTTCGTGTTTAGGCTCGTTTTATTCATCTCAACAAGATCTTTGACACAAGATAGTACTCAGGGTCTGATGATGGATCCGGAAGGTGGTCACCGGTACCAATCAACCATGCAACTAAACCACTTCGTGTTTGGGCTCGTTTGATTCGTCTCAACAAGATCTTTGACACAAGATAGTACTCAGGGTCTGATGATGGAGCCGGAAGGTGGTCACCGGTACCAATCAACCATGCAACTAAACCACTTCGTGTTTAGGCTCGTTTTATTGATCTCAACAAGATCTTTGACACAAGATAGTACTCAGGGTCTGATGATGGACCCGGAAGGTGGTCACCGGTACCAATCAACCATGCAACTAAACCACTTCGTGTTTGGGCTCGTTTGATTTGTCTCAACAAGATCTTTGACACAAGATAGTACTCAAGGTCTAATGATGGAGCCGGAATGTGGTCACCGGTACCAATCAACCATGCAACTAAACCACTTCGTGTTTGGGCTCGTTTGATTCGTCTCAACAAGATCTTTGACACAAGATAGTACTCAGGGTCTGATGATGGAGCCGGAAAGTGGTCACCGGTACCAATCAACCATGCATCTAAACCACTTCGTGCTTGGGCTCGTTCGATTCGTCGCAACAAGATCTTTGACAAAAGTTAGTACTCAGAGTCTGATGATGGAGCTGGACTGTGGCCACGGGTACCAGTCTACCATGTAACTGAACCACTTCGTGTTTGGGCTCGTTTGATTCGTCGCAACAAGATCTTTGACACAAGATACTACTCAGGGTCTGATGATGGAGCTCGAAGGTGGCGACGGGTACCAGTCTATCACGTAACTGAACCACTTCGTGTTTGGGCTACGTGTTTGGGCTTCGTGTTTGGGCATCGTGTTTGGGCTTCGTGTTTGGTGTATCACCTAGTGTCAAAGATCTTGTTGAGACGAATCAAACGAGCCTAAACACGATGTGGTTTAGTTGCATGGTTGATTGGTAATGGTGACCACCTTCCAGCTCCATCATCAGACCCTGAGTACTGTCTTGTGTCAAAGATCTTGTTGAGACGAATCAAACGAGCCCAAACACGAAGTTGTTTAGTTACACGATAGACTGGTACCCGTGGCCACCTTCCAGCTCCATCATCAGACCCTGTGTATCTTCAGTGTCAAAGATCTTGTTGAGACGAATCAAACGAGCCCAAACACGAAGTGGTTTAGTTACATGATAGACTGGTACCCGTGGCCACCTTCCAGCTCCATCATCAGACCCTGTGTATCTTCAGTGTCAAAGATCTTGTTGAGACGAATCAAACGAGCCTAATCATGTTACTACATGGTTGATTGGTATCCGTGACCACCTTAATCATCATCATTATCATCAGATCCTCAATACTAGTTCGTTTTTAAACCCTCGTTGATACAAACTTTACAACCTATAGGTACCAAATGCTATGACGAAACATGTAAATAAGCGAGTACCTATAATTTATTTCGAGTAATACTTATACCTTCATAAGTACGAGTATGGGGCTATTCATAAATTACGTCGTTTCAAATGGAAGGAGGAGGGGGGGGTCTGGACATCGGATGATGGTAGTATGACGTAGGAGGAAACAGAGTCATCCGAAGCATGATTTTTGGATGATTTGAGGGGCGGGGGGGGGGGGGGGGGCGGCGGGGGGGGGGGGGTCAAAAATCATCAAAAATAGATGAAAAATTAATTTATGAACACTGCACACACTTACATTTGCACTGCATTTAGTATTTTCGTACTTACCAAATAACAGTTTTAGGACTTTAAAAGTTAAGCACAGTTAGTGTTGTAATGGTTGATTTCAATATGCTTCGCGAAGGATCAAGAATGTTTAATCCATCATTGTAGTGCGAGTGTGGTAGAAGGGATCGGCATACTGAGCTCGCACGGCCTGCCGCAGCGCGTAAAATACCTAAACTCGCTCAACGCCGAAATGTAATAGCGCTCTTAAGTAATACGTGTTTATACAAGTTGGCAAAATGTTGATTTGTTAATGTGAAATCCGTGTACATCTACACTAAATCCGATAAGTTAGTAGAGTCTGTGCGGAAAGAGAAGAGTCGTAGAATGTATTGGATCCCATACATTTCACACCTCCACTCTTTCCGCACATAATCTATGAAGTAGCGAAGCGCCTCGTCGAACATAAAACTTTTGAGAACTTCATTAAGAAAGTGCTCATTCGTGTCCTTTATCGTCCCGTATAAACAGATAGCTAATAGATTATTCTCCGTTTCGTTATTAAGTATTACCTACTCAGAATTATTAGGATTCTACCTCACACATGATTATCATAAAAGATACAACTTTGTGAACGGTTGTTTATTGTACTAAGAGCTCTTTCCCACTGAGGTCCAGTTTTTTCGCGGGAACGGTTTTCTGCAGAATCCCGTTTTAATAATATATATCTATCTAATCTATCTATCTATCACCTTTAAACGAGCAATCCTTGTTTATTTATTTATACATATATCTATTTCGGGTATCTCGGAAACGGCTCTAACTATTTCGATGTAATTTGCTATATGGGGGTTTTCGGGGGCGATAAATTGATCTAGCTAGCTCTTATCTCTGGGAAAACGCGCATTTTTGAGTTGTTATATTTTTTCCGAGCAAAGCTCGGTCTCCCAGATATTACGACTAGGTACTAACAAATATAGTATAGTATACGTGCTAACAAATATAGTAACGTTCACACGAGCATTCTGTTTGAGGGATACTGCACGCGTACTACTAAAAACAGCAACTCTCTTAACCGATCATTGGTAGACCTTTAGTCTTACCCCCATACAACCATTTCCAGTCGCCGTTACGACGCGGTGTTGACACATCTTGTGTCGACACCGTCTGTTTCGGTCACAATTCCAGTCGCAGAGTCGTCGCCGTGTCGACACAGTTACCAGAAATGGGGAAGGGTCGACATATGACACAAAGTGACATAAAGTGTGGTCGCCGTGTGCACACATTGTTTCGGGTTTGCGACTACTTTATGCCAAAATCATTCGTTCATTCGTTCATTTTGTTCCTGTCAAATGGAAACTGTCAGATGGAAAAATACTTAAATAAAAATAAGTGACATTAATACGCCATCTCTAAAACGGATTACAAGACGTAATTATATATTGTTTGCATTTATATTACAATAGGACCTTAATTATTATGGGGAATTAAACTGCTCGAGTGATTTGATAAACTAAGTGTAATATAATCAACGCGCCACCACATTGTTTTAGTTTAGCCGGAAATGAAATTGTTTACTTCTCAGTGCCTGTGTTCATAACTATATTATTTGAAGCATTTTTAGTACTTCGATGCGTATACTATACTTAAATAACAGAAATAACGCTTTACATACTACGAAACTTGTTAATTATGATGTATAAATATGGTTTAAGGCTGAGAAATATTGCAGTCACAAAGTAGTTGCAATGTTTCGACTTTGTGTCGACTCTGTGTTGACACATGACACGCGCTGTCAAAAGTAATAACAAAGTTACTGGTATGTTACTGGATTTGCAAAATGGCTCCTTGTGTTGATTTGTTTTCAGATATTCTCAAAGTGTAAAAATGCCGTGGTCAGAGATGGGCATTAATCGATTAACTGTTTATTCGACTAATTAATGGAATAAAAAAAGTTAATTCTCAAATTTTAATCGCGATTAGTTTAGTCAACCTAACATAGATTGAAATTGAATTAATCTGAATATTAATCGAATAAATTATCGATTAAATCTCGATTGAAAGTTGACAGGGGGCCATTTTTGTACGTAAAAATAATAGAAATGTCTTGCATGCAGATGGTAGCAAAACACTTTGTCATAAAAGTCGAGATGGGTGTCGATATATAGGTTTTAGGGAGTGCCGATTTCGAAAATAATGACCATTTTGGAATCCGAAATGGCGGCCATGCACTGTGTCATAAAAGTCGTCATGGATGTCGTTTTATACGTTTTAGGGGGCCCCAATTTTGAAAATGATGACCATTTTGGAATCCAAAATGGCGGCCATGCACTATGCCATAAAAGTCGTCATGGGTGTCGTTTTATAGGTTTTAGGGGGCGCAGATTTCGAAAATGATGACCATTTTGGATTCCAAGATGGCGGCCATGCACTATGTCATAAAAGTCGTCATGGATGTCGTTTTATAGGTTTTAGGGGGCCCCGATTTAGAAAATGATGACCATTTTGAAATCCAAAATGGCGGCCATGCACTATGTCATAAAAGTCGTCATGGGTGTCGTTTTATTGGTTTTGGGGGGCGCAGATTTAGAAAATGATAACCATTTTGGATTCCAAAATGGCGGCCATGCACTATGTCATAAAAGTCGTCATGGGTGTCGTTTTATAGGTTTTAGGGGGCGCAGATTTCGAAAATGATGACCACTTTGGATTCCAAGATGGCGGCCATGCACTATGTCATAAAAGTCGTCATGTATGTCGTTTTATAGGTTTTAGGGGGCCCCGCTTTCGAAAATGATGACCATTTTGGAATCCAAAATGGCGGCCATGCACTATGTCATAAAAGTCGTCATGGGTGTCGTTTTATAGGTTTTGGGGGGCGCAGATTTCGAAAATGATAACATTTTCAATTTAAAAATGGCGGCAATGCACTAATGTCATAAAAGTCGTCATGGATATCGTTTTATAGGTTTTAGGGGGCGCAGATTTCGAAAATGATAACTATTTTGGATTCCAAGATGGCGGCCATGCACTATGTCATAAAAGTCGTCGTGGATGTCGTTTTATAGGTTTTAGGGGGCGCAGATTTCGAAAAAGATAACATTTTCAATTTCATAATGGCGGCAATGCACTTTGTCATAAAAGTCGTCATGGATATCGTTTTATAGGTTTTAGGGGGCGCAGATTTCGAAAATGGTAACTATTTTGGATTCCACTTTTATGACAAAATACGTAGCCGCCATCTTGGATTATAAAATGATCATCGTTTTCGAATTCTGCACTCCCTAAAACCTATAAATCGACATCCGTGACGACGCAAGTTATCTTTATTTTCAGATCTAACAAATTGCTACAGAATACAAAGGACAAAAAAGAAGCGAGGAGGTAATGAAACAAGCAAAAATACAGATGATTCCTCGACGCAATTGGGTGATTCTTAAATTGTGTCCAGATTTTTTTTGTCATAAAAGTTTTTATTTTTCACATATTACTCTCACAAGTTCCGTGACATTTCGACCTTGTAATTTTTTAAGTAAATGTTTTTGTTTATCTATGAGGATCTCACTAGAATAGTATAATCAAGGTATGTTTATATTTGATGAATGAAATAGTAACGCAAAAAATAAATATATTTGTGTCTTATATTCCTGCCGAAGACTTTTATTTTACCTTTTCCTTCTACACAAGTTTGGCCAAGTAATAAGAATTTAGGGCTCTCAATTTTATTTTGACTTCTACAACAGTAAAGCTACGAGGCCATGTTTGGTATCGTTTTCGTATAAATTCGCAGTACCAAATTTAGTTAAGGTATCACATTGACACCATTCCGAAGTAAAAACATATAAACTTATTAAAATACTTTCTTTTAAACTCCTCTTCACGCTTAAACTGCTGAACAGTTTTAATTTAAATTTGGTACACATATATTTTGAGTCCCGAGACAGGATATAATAAGTTATCTCAAAAATCATCCTTTAAAGGTGTGAAATGAGGTGTAGGGGGGAATTCAGAATTGACTTCTTGAAGTTAATACTGTTTAAGTTTAGGTTTGAAGTCATGTTTTTTCATCATTTTTAAATAAATCAAAGATGTAGACCATCCCAAATTTCATATAAATCGGTTCAGCGGTTATTGATTTCCCGTACAAATTTCCACGCCACTTTTCACACCTTCAAAAGATGATTTTGGTTATAAGATCTATCCTATGTCCTGTTCCGGGACGCAAACTATTTCTATACCAAATTTCAACGAAATCGGTTCAGCGGTTAAGCGTCAAGAAGAGTTTCAAAAAAACCGGCCAAGTGCGAGTGGGACTCGCGTATTAAGGGTTCCGTACATTAAGTCCGACTCGCGCTTAACTGCACATTTCTAATAGGTTTTCCTGTCATCTATAGGTAAAGAACTATTTTGTGTATTCAGACGGACATACATACAGACGCACGAGTGATCCTATAAGGGTTCCGTTTTTTCCTTTTGAGGTACCCGGAACCCTAAAAAGATTTATTTTTATTTTGTGGAATGGTGTCAATGTGATATCTTAAATGGATTCAGCACCCCAGATTTATACGAAAACGATACCAAACACGGCCTAGCACCTTCACTGATATAGATATATCAAGATAAAATTGAGAGCCCTAAATAAACTTTTAAGAGCGGATATCTCAAAAACTATTCAACATATCGAAAATATTGATTGAATAAACTTGTAACAAATTAAATTAACTTTCATTTTGTATAAGTGGCCATGTCGCTGAGATGCATAGTTTCCGAGATATAATCGAAAAACGGGAAAATGGGACCTTCAAAGCCCCCTCTCTCCCCCCCGCTCAAGGGCTACGGCCGGGGACTTTTGATATGTTCACCTCCTAACTTGTCAAACCGAGTTACGGAGTCAAAAATTGTGTTCCGAGCATTTCCCTCTACAACTTTTGGAGCATTCGTTGCCTGACCTAAGTAGCTTATTGAATTTCTTTAAAAACTTTTCTGTAAAAGGTTGACGGGTGTTGGGTGTTTATATGGTTTCGGTCGATTATTATCATTTGCATTGCCCATGATGACTTACTAGAATTACGAGCACACGAGACACTAATAGTAGTTTGACAAACCTTGGTTTTCAAGAGGTATTTTATATTGACATTTGCTGTCACAAATTTGCTGTCAGATTTAGTCGCAAACCGCACGCAAAGTGCACACAAATGTGTCGACACCTTGTTACGGAAAAGTGTAGACACGGCGACGACACTTTGTTTCGAAACAATTCTAGACACATTGTGTGGACTCTGTTACGACACATCTGACATTTAGTTACCACTTTGTGATTCTGCGACTAGAATGGTTATATGGGCCACGACTGCCTTAGTAGTTTCAAACTGACATAATTGCTAAAGTCTGCGTAACTTACTTTCTAAGTTTCTAAGATATATTTCGCTCGCATTAATATGCGAGTACGAGCGAGATGCATTGAAAGTAAGTTACGCACACGCTAGCGAATAAGTCAATGTCAAACTTGCATAGCTATAAGTACGGCTACACTTATAGTTAATCAACAAGGTTTATGAGTTGTTTGTTAACCGTGTGGACAATATGTTCATTTGTGCTAGTTGTCTAAGCAATCATGTGTTCGTGTTTATATTATGTCGCATATGCGGGCACGCTATAAAACCATTGAATGACCCCAAGTCCATCAAGGTATAATAAACCTTAGACATTTTAGGTTTGGGACAAAATGGCAAAAACGGAATGCATTCGAGGTCGATTCTTGGAAAAACATAGGTTGTGCAAGCATTGCAGTTGCAGTAGTTGGGAATATATAACTAGAACTGCGGCGGTGTCGGTTATTTTAAGACTTTACGTCATCGCCGTCATCGGTTGAGTTAGCACCTTTGGTGAAGGTTTCATTAATTATGCCTTAGCACCAGGCTACCAATTAGCGATTCTGCTTATAAGAGTATTTAACCCTTTATAAGGCAGAGACGATTTGGAAACCACTTAGTTAATAAACATTTACGGAGAAGAACATCCTCTTTATTATTTAACTATAATGGTATTATATAGCGAATATATCAGGCTTTCTTTCCTCGTTCATACTTTTTCGGTCAGTATTTAATTTTTGTGTAATTAATTAATCTATAGTATGTGGTCAATTTATGCACTATGCCTGTCAAGGGAAGCAAGCTATCGTCATTGTTTCCATTATACTATTAAAAATATACACGTCGCTGTATCTAATAATTTGAATTATAGCTCTTGCAATTCACGATGGCGAGTAGCGAGACTCTTATTGGTATGATGACAAGGTCTAATTTTGATAAATCCACTCTCCATCGTGAATTGCAAGAGCTTATAATTTTTTCAGTGATATTCGTATATTAATCCTACCCACTACAAGATACACAATAATGTTCGATTTACCGTATGTAGTCAATTAAACGCCAGTCTGTACAGAGCACCTTATGTTTGTTATGTCAATGTCAATGAATAGGGGTATTGGAAACAGATCATCTGAAAACTCAAGTGCACTAACAGGCTGAGTGCATATATTGACCACATGTTTTTCTTAATGATTTCGTTTTTTTTTTGGCGTAGATGTGTTCCCCAGTGCATTAGAAACATGGTAGTGTATTTAACTTTCACGTAGCATATCTGTATAAATGGGGCCTTATCTTTATAAGAGCACAAAATCGATACAAAGGCTGAAAAGTCCGTAGTAATATATTATCAGATTCAAAAGCTTCTCATCTTGATTTATCAGTTAGCTATTAAAGAAAAGAAAACAATAACGATAACAGAAGGGAAGATTTGTTAGACAATTTTCACAAAAGCATATTTTCCGAGTAGCGAATTTTCACATCGCATTTAATCACGATCGCACATTAATCGTCTTTTTTAATGCAGCGATTTTTCATGTAGCGTTTTTCAATGCTCGGTTATTTTACCAGTTAATCATTATATCACAAGCAAATATTTCCAGTACCTTTTTTTTTCGAAACTTTAATTGCCATACTGAATTTTTTAGTATTCGCGTTAATTTTTATTTGTATAATTGGCGGTTCTACATAGGATATCGCATAATTCGCGTATGTATGTGTGATCCAGCAAAGTTATCTGCTACACTCCATTGCATAATTATTTTACGTCGCGCGTGTGTTAAAACACTCACTACGCTCAGGATTCTATTTTCAAAACATTCTTTTCGCAGGTGGTTTGGATTCCTTTCGCTTACTCGTGTCTCAGTCTTGTACCTACTCGCCGGTAAAATACAAGTTTGCACCATTGTATATAAGTTTACAACTGCAAGTTTAAGTGAGAGACCAATATCGCCCTTTCATTTATTACCACACACGATAGGTTTCTAAACTATTTTTTTTAAATTCCATACAAAAAAAAGATGACGTCATAACTCCTCTCGTATTTTTATTATTTGTTGGTGCTTCGGGTCAAATTGTTTCTAATGTTCTAAAGATCAATCGTACCGATTTTCATACCTTTAACATCATTTGCAGCATTTTACTGAATTTCTCGGTCTACCGCCAGCGCTATTAATAACCTGAAATATTTTAACCACGCATTTCTGAGGCCAAAGTGCTAATGCTTAGAACCGCCAATTATACAAATAAAAATTAACGCGAATACTAAAAAAATCAGTATGGCATTAAAGTTTCGAAAAAAAAAGGTACCTATTGGAAATATTTGCTTGTGATATAAAGATCAACTGGTAAAATATACGAGCATTGAAAAACGCTACATGAAAAATCACTGCATTTAAAAAGACGATTAATGAAATTTGCGATCGTGATAAAATGCGATGTGAAAATTCGCTACTCGGGAAATATGCTTTTGTGAAAATTGTCTAACAAATCTGTTGGAAGACTGCTCGAATCAATAAGTTATTTTTTTCCGACCTAGGCTACCGGGTCAGATTCTATACCCGTACCACGAGTCACTGACAATGTCAATACTGACATACACTAACGTCTATACTCGGTATCTTTAGGTATTTAAATAAAAGTAAACAAATAATTTGTATATTTTCGGGTAGTTTTACATTTATTGGTTAACCAACCAAATACAAAACCGCCTAGATCTGTCACTGAACGACCTGACTTTAACCTACATTATTTGATCATGTAACGTTTTCATCTACCCTCAACTGGCTTTAGGAGCCATTTCAGTGTAGATTTTGTTTACTTTTATTTAAATACTTAAAGATACAGACTACACGTATTTTACTTCTTATACATGTCGCTCGCAATAATATGCCAGTACGAGTGAGATGGTTGAATCCTCCGAATCGTACAGTCACTTTTTCTGGTTTGCTTTTATGATCGTTTAATCTTTTATAAAGGTTTCGACGCGCCGTTTATATGCATAAAATCCAAATTTACTTAATTAATATAGCAAAAACCTGTAGTACCGCAAAATGGGGTGAGTTGGGACAAATCCGAAGTTTAAACCTCAGTAAAAGTTTATTTTTATATGTGGCACGTTGATTTATATACTTAAAAAGTGTTCCTGTAGTATGAATATTAGTTTTTCAATGATAATCTGTCGTTTCATTTCATAGATTCAACGATAAACACAAAATAGTAGGTAGTTCCAGCTCACCCCGTAGTCGGGGTTAGGGGGGACAGGAACTGATCAAGATGGGACGGTGACTAGAATTGACACAATATTACAAGAGCTAGATTTCTCAAGAGAATAAAGTAACAATGTGACAACTCTGGTCTAAAAATACCATCTCATCCCCCTACCATCCCTACTCACCCCATTCATAACCCAACTGCCCTCGCAATCCCTACCCACCCCATTTTACGGTACTCATGGTCAGTTATTTAGAGGGGTTCCGGGTGTATGACTCTACTATCTTATTGGTTATCGTTTAAAAACTATAAAATTGCCGATTTCAAGAATTGGTTCACTTTTAAAAAGATAAGTGAAGCATATTGCGTTTCTCACTCAAGTCAACTTTATAGCCGTTGCCGCATCGTTCAGCGATGGTGCTTTTACTATAACGAGTGCTGTAAAAGGGTGACGATGTCAACTCGACTTAAGAGGAAATAGAACTGACAATTTCAGTGCACTTAAATGTACACGTTTGGCTGGCCTAGATACTTAGTGCTCGTGAGTTTTTAAAAGTCGAATGTTACTTTACTTAAAACAATATTGGTGGGAGGAACTTCTAACTTCAACTGTATATATTTTTATTGGAGCAACTGATGCATTGGCCGTGGTTGCGGATAACTGATGTCCCAGCAAAATGTCAAAACAGAGATTTGTGTAACTATCCGACGAAACAAACGGGCAAGTGAACACGGAATCGTTGGACGAGGTCAGAGGGCGATCGTCGATCGGTCGTTGTGGAGATAGTTAGGGCTACGCGAGCCACACGAGGGCACACGAACGTCTTCAGCAGCGGAGTTGAAACAGTCGCCGTGGTCGAAATCGGCCGGGAGAGTATATATAGGGAGATATTTGTGCAGTGCAACTGAAATCATTTCTACTTATAGCTAATATCATCTTACGTAACTTGAGTCACTTGAGCGTAATACGTAAGCGGCTAACGCGGGAATACTGAGCTTAATTTAAGAAGAGATAACCGATGACAAGAATGTAGGTACCTATAAGTAAATAGGTCGATGCCTTAAAATATAATAGGATCAGTTTTAATGTGCATTAAACCTTAAGTTTATAGACCTATCTAGCCTAAGGTGGGGTACCTTCTTATTTTATCTGGTTCTCTAACTGATTGGCTTAAGTGGCTTAAAGTAATGAGAATTTTTTATTTCGTTTACCAAAGAATACATAATTACAAACTGACTATAGTCTCTTTAGGTATTTAAATAAAAGTAAACAAAATCTACCCTCAAATGGCTCCTTACTAAGCCAATTGAGGGTAGATAAAAATATTACACGATCAAATAATGTAGGTTAAAGTCAGGTCGTTCAGTGACAAATCCAGGCGGTTTTGTATTTGGTTGGTTAACCAATAAATATTATTAACTACCCGAAAATGTACAAATTATTTGTTTACTTTTATTTAAATCCCTAAACATACAGAGTATAGAACATATCCAACATTAAAAGCAAATGCTATAACACAACTCCCCCTTTCTTGAATTTCACGTAACTTGCTTCTGACTGTTTGCACTTTGGACAACTTTAAAGTCTTATCTCTTTAATTAATTAATTGAATGGTAATAGTTAATTTTATCCCAACAAAAACATAAATGTGAAATGAGAGCCAAGTTCAATATTAAGAATATGTGTCGTTGTTGACTCGTCGACAAAAGAATTGAAATCTATATGGATGCCAAGTTCTGTGTTGTGTAGAAAATCCTGAAATTATAAAGGATTTGACTTGGCTAGTTTTTAGCAACAAACCAAATTTTAGAAAAGTAGCCTATACGTAAAAACTAGCCAAGACAAATCCTTTATAATTTCAGGATTTTTTACACAACACAGAACGTGGCACCCATATACATCTCAATTCTTTTGTCGACGAGTCAACAACGACACATATTCTTAATATTGAACTTGGCTCTCATTTCACATTTATGTTCCATTTATGTTGGTTTTTAGCAACAAACCAAATTTTATAAAAGTAGCCTATACGTAAAAACTAGCCAAGACAAATCCTTTATAATTTCAGGATTTTTTACACAACACAGAACGTGGCACCCATATACATCTCAATTCTTTTGTCGACGAGTCAACAACGATACATATTCTTAATATTGAACTTGGCTCTCATTTCACATTTATGTTTTTGTTGGGATATCTTTACTTTTTATACAGAAATTACTATAATAGGTATTCATCATGAAAGCAGTTTGCCTTAGCTGAAAAGGAGACCCTCGCTAACGGGCGGTCAATTGTCAAAAAGTTTCAGTATTCAGATTTTTCCCTCTATATACACCTAATAGTCTACCTTGATGCCAAATATCAAATTTCTAAGTAATCTAGAAGTGGGTTAGGGTTTTGGTCTATAAGTATTAATTAATTGTTTCCATCGAATTATCAATAATTTCCAGTTTTCAGATTTTTCCCACTATATACACCTAATATTCTACCTTGATGCCAAATAACAAGTTTCTAAGTGATCTAGAAGTGGGTTAGGTTTTTGGTCTATGAGTATTAATTATTTTTTTTCTATCGAAATATCAATAATTTCCAGTTTTCAGATTTTTCCCTCTATATACACCAAATAGTCTACTTTGATGCCAAATATGAAGTTTCTAAGTGATCTAAAAGTGGGTTAGGTCTTTGGTCTAGAAGTTTTTTTTTTCCATCGAAATATCAATAATTTCCAGTTTTCAGATTTTTCCCTCTATATACACCTAATAGTCTACCTTGATGCCAAATATCTAGTTTTTAAGTGATCTAGAAGTGGGTTAGGTTTTTGGTCTATAAGTATTAATTAATTTTTTTCTATCGAAATATCAATAATATCCAGTTTTCAGATGTTTCCCTCTATATACACCTAATAGTCTACCTTGATGCCAAATATCAAGTTTCTAAGTGATCTAGAAGTGGGTTAGTTTTTTGGTCTATAAGTATTAATATTTTTTTTTCCATCGAAATATCAATAATTTCCAGTTTTTAGATTTTTTCCTCTATATACACCTAATAGTCTACCTTGATGCCAAATTTCAAGTTTCTAGGTCATCTGGAAGTGGGTTAGGTTTTTGATCTATATGTCAGTCAGTCACAAAAATGCCGGTTTTTAAACGTTAATTTATCAATAACTGTTTGAGCTACGTTTATGAAATTTTGTATTTTGGTCAAGCTAAGGGGCTTCCATACATATGCCAAATTTCATTTGTGTAGGTCAAGTTGTGAAGGGGTCAAAAGTAGCTCGAAATGGTTCGTGTAATATTACACACGGTTGCTGCGTCGCCAGTTCCTTTTTCTTTGAACTTGGCTGGACACGCTACCGCGTGTCTAGATTTTATTCTCGTGTGAACTGGTCACCCATCGCTATATACATAATACATAAAAACGAATTCAAAATTGCTCAAATACCTACCATCGAGTTGTAGAGCCAATAACATTATAGTAATCGGACATTCATCGGGGGGTTGGAATTTTTTAGTACCTTTGAGCGCCTAAAATAGTAAAAAAAAAACACCATCACATACTTACATTATTACCAATACATGCAACTCTCCGAACATCACTCAATTTCAGATATGCAGATCTGTGCACAATTTCCAGTGGATTAATATTGTGAAGGATGGTTTTTAATGCACGAGAAGCTAATATCCCAAAATAATTAAAATTAATGGTAAAACACGATTGTGAAAATTTACCAAACGTTGTCTATACTAAGGCATAATGCTACGTCAGAAGTCAGTCAGTCAGAAGACAGCTACGAAATATCTACAAAAGTGGGAGACTTTATATTACTTAGGTATATACAGGGTGTTTGGTACATCGTTTGCCAAATTAAAACGGCAGATAGGTTGAGTCATTTGCTATCTTCCCAGGCCTACAAAATTTTAATTTTGCACACGTTTTTTTTTCATCTATGCCAGTTTTTCGTACATTTCAAATTTTTACTTGCGCAGTAGTAAAAAAAACCATGGCCAATTTTTGAAGTGAAAACTTCTTTAGCGGCGCTGTGCACTTTTTGAGGTGGGGAAAAAATGATAAACTCGAGACAGCGTAAGGCGTAAGGCGTAACGCGTAAGGCGTCTCTCCTCTCTTTCTATCGCGCGGCGAAAATGTATGCCTGAGCCTGCTGTTTCGTTTTTATTCACCAAAGAACTTTAACTCATAACGTGTGATACGTTATGAGTTAAAGTTCTTTCATCAGGTCAATTATTTAAAACTGGACTTTTATATTAAGCAATAAAGTCAATGTTCTAATCTTGTAGGGGCTGAAATACGAGGATCTCACAGTTACATTCGAACTTTATATCTCTCAAATATAATTCAATAAAGCTACATCTTGATGAAATCGCTAATAAAAGTGAACTCTAGTACTGATGAATAAAACTCAAAATATCATGACCAAAATATATTTAGATGCGAGGTCTGCAAGGTAACTTTACAATTTCTACTCGAATTTTAAACAATTAATGCTACAAATTTGAATTTCGAATTTTAAACAAACTCACTGACCAGCAATTTCGGAACTAAAGATTTTCAATAGAAAGGAGGATGGGTCAATTATATATAGTGCTGCAGACATTTTGGACTAGTCATTGAGTTTTCACTACTGTCGGCACTCCCGGAGTGCAACCCGTTGTTTTTTTTTCTAGGCATGAGTAGATAGCAAATAACTCAACCTATTTATCTGCCGTTTTAATTTGGCAAACGATGTACCAAACATCCTGTATATTATTGTGTATTCGAATATATAATGCCCTAATAGTTAGTCATTATAAAATTCAAAAACGAATAGCTATTGTCTTTATTTTTATTGTGTTTTCGAAAATAAAACTTCGCATACGTTGTGACGACCCGTTACTTGTAGATATTGTAAATCGTCAATATAATATGATGAATGATGATATTTTTAGAACGATATCTACGACCTACTTTGCTACGTTAATTTCCAAGTTGGCCTGATGATCCTGATGACTAATTTAATTAGTAAGTAAAATTATTTTACAGGAAAACCTATCCTAGCTATGTAAAGAGCGCTGAGAAAAACACTTTGCGAATCACTTCCTTAATCTAGGCTCGAAGTCAATTACTAACATTGTAAATTAAACCGTATTTCTTTCCAGTATAGTTTATTTTAGCTGATGTACCTACAACGGCTCTGGAAAGTTACACCCTGAGATATTTGTAAACAAAAAGGGCAAAAATGTACTTTCGCGAGTTTGCACAAGGTTCAAAGTCAGATTATAACGTGTCAGCAAGAGACTAGTAAATATTTGCTGACACTTTAGTGATTTTTATAGAAGGCGTGCTCGAGGTTTTCTATACTGGTAATAGTGGTGAAATTCACTACAAAGAATTAATTTATTATTCTGGGATAGACCAGTAAATTATTCAACTATTTAACCAGAGTTAAATAGTTGAATAATGTATGTAGACTGTGACAATACCACAATTTATATGGCTTCACTACTTACAATGGCCAGGACTGTATTAAGAGTATTTCTGTAGTTCGTGTAGAAGTCGTCTCACTGAGTAAAACTATGCGTGACCGCTGAAAGCCATTCAATATGTCCCTACTTACAGGTAGCCAAAATACGCTGACAATTTTTATTGGAAAGTTTACTTACACGTATCCAGCAAAATGTCGTTAAAAATTAAAACTACAATCAATAACTAATCTAAAATATTCTCCTTTATGGTTTATGGTATTTTAATGTTGTTTTGCTACTTTGCTATAAGAAAGAAAATTCTAAATTATCTATCCTCATTTGTTATAAATACCTATCAGTTTGTTTTTGTACGAAGTTATTTAGTGTCCCTTTGTATTATAATTCACGTGATAGAATCGTATTTATACGTATGTATATCTAATTAAAGTTGCGATTATCCGTTCCTTAAGCGGCTGTAAAGGCGCTCCTATTTGGCTTCGAACTGCAAATATATATGCTAACTAGCCGTGACCCCCCCCCCCCCTCCGGCGGAATCAAGGCGCTTACATCGCGGGCCTGTTTATAGTAGTGAATAGAATCAGGCGTTACTTTGCGGAAATCGATATTAATTAAAACGAAAAAATTACTTTGCTAATCCGCGAAAAGATAACGTGCTAGTCAATCAGTGCCAGTAAATTGTAACCTCATAAAGACGATACGATGAATGTTATTGAGTGCAACACGGGCGCTGGGAAAATGGAAACACGGATAATAAAAACCCTCTAGAGTTAGACCAAGAAAAGTCTGCAGCGACTTTGATAGCCCACGCAGTGCAAGTGTTATTTATACGTCATAACATAATTTCATAGAAGATTGACGTTTAAAATGGCACTTGCACTGCATGGGCTATCAAAATTTTCCTCGGTCTGACTCTATTTACTTTATCCCATAGAGTAATACCTAAGTTTATGCTTTATCCCTTATTACACTACAATTTCCCACAATAGACTACACGACTATAAACTTTTAACTAGGCAATCAAACTTGCTTAATATAACCTATGACATAGAAAGCCTGCGTAGCATGTTGCTACAATTTGCAAACTCAAATCAGTGTTATAGTCTGTCAAGCCATTTCCGTCAGTAAAAAAAGCGGCAAATTAAAAAAAATGTGGGTGCAAAGGGCTACTGACAATGTTGTTTGACAGACTATCATCTTATTAAATTTAAAATACGCCTACTTATAATTAAATAATAGTCACTAAAACATGTGAGTAAAACTTGCAAAACGATTACAGTGTTAATATAATTTAAACTTAATGTACACACAGCCGCAAAAGTGGCATACACACTATATGATAGGAATTAATTCATAAAGTGGGTATGCACTTTTGCAGCTCACTGTAAATAAATATTTTAGAGTGCATAGCATAATATTCTGTCAGCGGATTGTAGCAAATAAATCATTCAGCCTTCAATTAACGCCTGGTGATGCGCGTTCGAGGTCGATCCAAGTAAACACCATGCGGGCACTCGTACAACACACCCGCTGTAAAACCATGCGTGTTACTCTCGTACCCATAGTAAGAGACAGGGACAGAGCTCCCATGGCTAATTAACTAGTTCTCAAACAGTTTCCCCTAATCGAATTGTATGTCGAAGTGTATTTCCATTGTAATTGCTGGTGTTTAGTTTTAAATAGTGTTGGGAATCGAATGTCCGGAATCCTCAATACTGTTTTTGACTATTGGGGTTATAATGGCGTAGGACTCGCTGGTAGGTGTAGGTACGCCTTTACTGTTTCTTAAATCACTCTATTTTTACACCTAATGATTAATTAAATTACCAGGAAAACAAGTCAAAGCGGCATTTCCTGTTCTTGTCGGGAATTATTTTAATTGATCCTTTGACATTGTTTTTAAAAAAAAATTGAGAAATAGGTTTATTAGAATTAATTCGTTTAATTAGTGAGAATATTGTATTCTTTTAACCATCCTTCGACGTAATACATCCGTCGTGTCGTCATGCAATTATGGGCCATGGCACACTGCTTCGCACTTCGGAACAACTTCCGATGCTGCGATTTTTAACTTTGTACTGTAGAATCTCGATTTGTATGCAAAAGTCGCACGGTATAACACATTGGCTCCGACTCACCGTGCGAAGGTGCAAATCGCACGACGATTCGTGCTTTCGGATGAAGATGCGGTGCGCGCCGCTGGGTATGCCACACCAATGACACCGAGCTCCATTAGTACCGTACGGATTTTTGTACGTAGACGCGATCCGTCGCGCATCGCAGCTTCGGACGCGACGGACCTCGCAAACCCCCTAAATTTGCTTTTGAACGACTTTAACCATGTTTCTACAAAAAGTTAGTTGTTCCTGGTAAAATCCAGGCATAACCCATAAAAAAATCCTTACATATCAGGAAGATACGCTCGACGCTGACGCCACGAAGTATGGCGGTCAGCGAGTGTGCGTGCGGTGGTCGAGGCATAGGCAAATGTAATGGAAAGGCTTACATCGCACTGCTAGCTCGTCGGTGCAGGAGTTGGAACAGGCTGCCCTCGGCGGAGGAGCAAAGGCTGCGGCTGCGCAGGCGGCGGCTCTCCTCCATCTCGCGCCGCTCGCCACGCTCGCGCCACCGCGCCATTATGGACTCGAGACAAAGCATCCCGACATCACACGAAACATTGCCTGAGTCTTTCTATCATTGTGCTAATTAAAAAAAAATCCGTATATTCACATTTTAGAATGCGTGAACTTGCGAAAAGTTCCGTTCGTATTGTACACTGGCACGGTTAAATGCGGCAAATCATTCACGTCCCAAAGTTATGTGTTTACTAAGTTAATCACATGTTTATACACTTCTCGCTCATAATCGGCTCAGTCAAGAAGAGTTTCCATACAACACAGACGCGAATGTCAATTGTTTGTTTATAGTTATGAAGTGTTTTTGAATTGTTTTTCGAGTGGTGGTTGAGGGAGCGTCGCGACTGGTCCGTTGGGCGGCGCGAACAGAACTGCCGTGAGTCGCGCCGCTGCTGCCTTATAGTACCAGCTGTCCTATACTAGTATTGCCTACTGCTGTAGCGGCGCATAGGGAGATTTCATTGTTAAATTAAACATTGGACACTTTTAAAGCGAATGTTTGGTGCATGTTATACATATGTATACCTTTTCTTCAGAGAGCAAGGTTAGATTTTAATTACTTAGACATTCTGCCGTATTCGAACTTCAAGATATTCACAAGAGACGACACGTACTAGATCCATTCTAGATACGTTATAGTTTAGATATCAACTAGTTCTCTTTTGCAGCGCAATTCGGGCAACCAATGTCACTTTTACGTTAGATAGAGTAAGATATCTACTAGATGTGAATTGGATCTCTAAGTCATATCCTGTGGAAATCGTTCAACAGTGTCTCCAGAATCGCGCAAATGTCAAAGTTAACAGGTTAGATCTTAAATATATCGTTATCGTATCTTGATGATGTCTAAAATATGTCTAATAGATGTCTATTTCAAAATCCGAATCGGGCCCATTGTCTAACATTCTCGTAAACATACTTGACCTACATATTAAATTAATACTTATTTGTTAACTTTGCCCTGCATATCGTAATGTTTGAAAAATAGACATATAAAATCCAGTGACCATTAAATGTTGGTCTACATAAAACGGATTTCAGAATTACTTGTGTATTAAAGAGATTTTTAACTTTGCGTATAATCAAAATAGAAGGCAGACTAGAGGAACCAAGTCGGTATAATTAGTATAAATAAAAATGACTTTTATGGCTGTCATGACTGCAATCAATTCAAAAATAATTAAACATTATTAACCTTAATACAACAGGTTCTGTTTGAAAGAAAACTAATGGTTATTATTTAAGATCATATGAAGAAAAAAATAGATATCGAGAGTACATTGACACAATTTTGGCCCCGGCCTTATTAAACTAGAACAAATAGCATTGTCTTAAGCCCGCTGCAGTTGACAACGCCCTGCAGGTGGGTCGGTGACCGGGTTATGGGGGAATCCTGCCAAAAACCGCCCCTGTGCGTACGCACGCCTCTCTCATATCTCGGAACAATAGAGCCTCAATACGACAGAGATCCGTGCAAGATATGACCTTCTGGCTCTTGGTCGATGGTCATTTGAAATATTGGACGACAACGTATAGACTCAGCATTTTGAAGCATTTACTAAAACTCGAGGTTAGTACACACGGTGGCCAAAAAATCCGTTTCCGAGAAAATACGATGGAAAACAATTATGGACTACATCTGTACATCCGTGTATACAGAGTGGCCAAAAAATAAGTGCATTCCCCTTGCCAGGGAGGTTTTGGGATTATGCTGAGCAACTTTTACTACGGGACCAACCCCGAAATTTACCCTCCCATAGAAAATGGACTAACCAAAATTTATGAAACAGCCAAATTTTTTTTTCGTGATTTAGGGGTCCCATAGTAAAAATTGCTCAGTATAATCCCAAATCTCCCTGGCAACGGGAATGCACTTATTTTTTGTCCACCCTGTATAGGTACATAGATACACGTATGTACAGATGTAGTCCATAATTGTTTTCCATCGTTTTTTCTCGGAAACGTTCGTATTTGTCATGCTATTTCAGTCAACTTCAGTACTTTTTGTACCGAGACTGACTGAAATAGCAAGACACGTTCGTAAGTTTCCGTGAAAATACGAGGGAAAATAATTATGCACTACATAAATACCGTTTTATATTAGGTACCTACTACAAAAATAGACATTAAATACTAACATAATATAATCTTCTTTTACGGCGGCGCAACAAACATGCAATCAAACTTGGACAACAAATTATTGTATAGTGAGTTGTTACTAAAATGTCAACATTTTTAACTAAAACCTAGCTTTGTAATTATAGGTAGGTATACTACCATAACCAATGGAGCGCTGGTGGCCTAGCGGTAAGAGCGTGCGACTTGCAATCCGGAGGTCGCGAGTTCAAACCCCGGCTCGTACCAATGAGTTTTTCGGAACTTATGTACGATATATCATTTGATATTTACCAGTCGCTTTTCGGTGAAGGAAAACATCGTGAGGAAACCGGACTAATCCCAATAAGGCCTAGTTTCCCCTCTGGGTTGGAAAGTCAGATGGCTAGCTTTCGTAAAAACTAGTGCCTACGTCAATTCTTGGGATTAGTTGTCAAGCGGACCCCAGGCTCCCATGAGCCGTGGCTAAATGCCGGGATAACGCGAGGAAGAAGAAGAATACTACCATAACCAATGTCAAAATTATACGTAAAAATGCAAAACGCAACTGAATGGAGCAGTTGTACTCAACTTTGTAGGTTTTGTTTAGGTTTAGGGCGCCTATGTTTGTTCACCGCTATGCATCTTGTACGGTCCATCTAGTTCTAGGATAAGGCATCTGTGCTAAAACTGAGCACAAAAGTGCAACAATGCCCTAGTGGATCTGGGTACCTTAAGACCTTTTTATTCTTGGTCGATTTGTAGTTTTACGGTCATTTGAAATGGACGTGTACTATTTTGCGTCTTATTCCTTGAAGCATATGTTTGAAGGTAGAAATAAATGCGTATGTAGTTCAATTTTTTTTTACTAGCCCATGTGTGTGTCCCACTGCTGGGCAAAGGCCTCCCCTCTCCCTTTCCAGTCTTCCCTGTGCTGAGCAAGATCCCGCCAATCCCGCTGGAATGCATCCAGGTCGTCCCGCCATCTCTTTCTCGGTCTGCCTCTGCCTCGACTACCCTGGGGATGCCAGCTAGTGGCTATTTTGGCCCATCTGTCATCATGCATCCGGCAAACATGTCCAGCCCAGTCCCACTTTAGCCTGGCGGTCTTCACCCCAACATCAACGACTCGGGTTTTGGAGCGAAGCTCCAAAATGTAATGTTTAAAATGTTGTATATATAATGTATTAACCTTACCTCGTCTAGGTGGTTTCTCTTTAACACATTCACTGCCAGCAACCCGCCAGGCGGGCGCTGAGTCCGTAGTCGCTTTTCGCTACATACGGGTTTTCACATGCTACACGTAGCACGCGCTGGCATTGAATGTGTTAATTCCACACTAGGTTTTTACCAGAAAAAATCAAATTTTGAACTAGTAGGCGGATCTGTTGTTTACCACTCACAGTACAAGGAGCCTTTCTGTCCTATAGTAAAAATTGCTCAGTATAGTCCCAAAACCTCCCTGGCAATGGAAATGCACTTATTTTTTAGCCACCCTGTATATTTTCACCAATTATAATATAAATTTTTATTGTTTTATATTTAAGTAGTCAATCAGTATTATCTTAATTATAATAGACCGTATTAATCACCAATAGAAAGAAAATTCTTGCATTTAAATGCTAGCGTCGTTGTCTCGTTGGAAATGAAACAAGTGAGCACTTAAAGTATTATTTCTTGTGCGATGGGATTCCGTGATCAAAACCGCGGGTGGCGAACACAATGCGTGTTCTACTCGTAGCCTAGGCTTTAATTACCGCCCAACGTCCCATTAAACGAACATTCAACGTTCTAACGCCAAAACTGTAGGTTTGAGGTCTGAGAAAGGAGGGTGTTTTATTACTTGGGTCAAGATATATTGAATCAAAACTACAAGAAAGTAGTCCTTGGCGCAATATCTACATATAATTACTTCAAAACATTTTTTTTGGACGAACACATTTTCGAGTTTCCATATTACGTACCTAATTCTAAAAGATCTTGAAAAAAAAAATCCTTGGTTCAAGGTCTTTTTTTATCTGTGTGCTTGGATATCTGGCGAAAGGGCAAGCGGGGCGTTATTTAGCTTCCACGGACCTCGAGTTTGAGCTGGAGAAGGAGGCAATTATACTTGTCATAGTTGTCATCTGCCGTGTTAGCATTAGGGTTGAAATGGGTTGGGAAGATTGGTGAACAGCTCGGACTAGGATCGGTCAATTAACTGACTGACAGCAGTGGCAGCAGTATTGAAATACACGGCTATATTAACAAGCTTTTATTGGGTCGACCTGTATGAAACTAACTATGTAATGGAATCTAAGGTAACTAATTTAACCATGTTCCAAGGATCGTAGCGTCATGAAAATTGGCAGCTGAATGAAGGTCTGATGACAATACAATAATATATGGTACTGCCGACTGATCTGATGATGGAGACAGGAGGTGGCCATACTTAGGAACTCTGTGATGAAACAACGCAACCTAATTGTGTTAGGGGTTTTTAGAATTGTCTCGATGAGTATTAGTTGTCTGTCGTAAGAAAAGTACAGTCAGCGATAAAAACTTGTACCAAAAAAGAAATTTTTCCAAAAACTTACTAAATGTTTATTTTTTGGTATGCTGTACACAAATTCACAACAGTTTCACAATACAATATTTAATAGCTTTTAAAAGAAAACATGTAATTTACATTACTTTTTTCTGTAATCCTGGTAAGGTCATTTATTTGTTTGATAAACACATATATTTGTTCCTGAATCATGGGTGTTTTCTAAGTATTTAAGTACATATTTATAAATATTTATTTATTACCCGACTACGGCAACGTAAAAGGAGGGTTATGATTTTGACCGGTATGTTTGTGGGTATGTATGTATGTATGTATGTATGTATGTATGCATGTATGTTCATCTGTTCCCTCATAACTTCTAAAGTACTCATTGAAATTTGATAAACGACATGTCATTCGAATCGTCTTAATTGTCCGCTGGTTATAGGCTATACGACGTCACAAAAAAGTCACGAACCCAAAAAAATTAAAATAAGTAATGATGACGTGTTGTATATCATTTGAAAGAGCTCAATTAGCACATTTCAAATATATACATATTGTTAGCTTTTGCACCCGGCTTTGCTTGGATGCACCCGATAAAACATTAATTTATCTGGTAGGTAATTCGAAACGAATTTACAATCGCTCTGGATTCTATCTATCAGCGTGTTACGCGACTACGGCGATACAAGAAGGATTTTTCAAAAGAAATTTGTTTGGCCGCTATATACATGGTGTTTTTTAATGACCTGCAATATTTTATAACGTGAATAGGTATAGAAGTCCAGATCAGCAAATTTTTTTACGAGATCGGGTTTGGTCCCGTGGTAAAAGTTGCTTAGTAATCTTAGTATATTCACCTCGTCAAAATTCGCAGTGGTCTGGCGAAGCATACTGAAACGTACCTATGTGACGCACCGGACTCGGTCCAAAAGGCGACACTAAAAGGGTCAGGCGTAGCCCGATGTACGTGGCGCGCTGTACGCGGTCCAAAGCCGGGCGCCTTCGGCACCCTCATACTAAAAGAGTCGGGCGTAGCCCAACGTACGAGGCCTGATGTACGCGTTCCAAAGCCGAGGCGCCCTCATACTAAACGAGTCGGGCGTAGCCCGATGTACGAGGCTCGCTGTACGCGTTCCAAAGCCGGGCGCCGAAGGCGCCCTCATACTAAAAGAGTCGGGCGAAGCCCGACGCATGAAGCACGATGTGCGATGATGATGGAAGCACGATACGCGTTCCAAAGCCGGGTGCTTTCGGCGCCCTCATACTAAAAGAGTTTGGCGTAGCCCGACGTACGAGGCACGATGTACGCGTTCCTAAGCCGGGCGCCTTCTGCGCCCTCATACTAAAAGAGTCGGGCGTAGACCGACGTACGAGGCTCGCTGTACGCGTGCCAAAGCCGGGCGCCGAAGGCGCCCTCATACTAAAAGAGTCGGCCGTAGCCCGAAGTACGAAGCACGATGTACGCGTTCTAAAGCCGGGCACCTTCGGCGCCCTCATACTAAAAGAGTCGGACGTAGCCCGACGTACGAAGCACGATGTACGCGTTCCAAAGCCGGGCGCCTTCGGCGCCCTCATACTAAAAGAGTCGGCCGTAGCCCGACGTACGAAGCACGATGTACGCGTTCCAAAGCCGGGCGCCTTCGGCGCCCTCATACTAAAAGAGTCTGGCGTAGCCCGACGTACGAGGCACGATGTACGCGTTCCAAAGCCGGGCGCCTTCGGCGCCCTCATACTAAAAGAGTCGGGCGTAGCCCGACGTACGAGGCTCGCTTTACGCGTTCCAAAGCCGGGCGCCTTCGGCGCCCTCATACTAAAAGAGTCGGCCGTAGCCCGACGTACGAAGCACGATGTACGCGTTCAAAAGCCGGGCGCCTTCGGCGCCCTCATACTAAAAGAGTCGGGCGTAGCCCGACGTACGAAGCACGATGTACGCGTTCCGAAGCCGGGCGCCTTCGGCGCCCTCATACTAAAAGAGTCGGGCGTAGCCCGACGTACGAGGCACGATGTACGCGTTCCAAAGCCGGGCGCCTTCGGCGCCCTCATACTAAAAGAGTCGGGCGTAGCCCGACGTACGAGGCACGATGTACGCCTTCCAAAGCAGGGCGCCATCGGCGCCCTCATACTAAAAGAGTCGGGCGTAGCCCGACGTACGAGGCTCGCTGTACGCTTTCCAAAGCCAGGCGCCGAAGACGCCTTCATGCCAAAGGTTATCGGGCGTAGCCCGATATATGCGGCGCTCTGCGTGCATTTCTGTACTGAGGACGCCCTCGCAAAAGTAATATAAAGTGACTTCAAATAACTATTATTGTAAGTAACGAAATCCTGACCCCAAAATTAATTAAATAAAAAATAAGTTCAAAAACTAAAACCCGACTACTGCAAATCGCGCTCTAAAAAGTATGAAACAAGATAGAATTCTTATCTGAAATTATCATATAGGAAAATTAAAGAGTTATAATTTTTTTATATATTTACAGAGATTCAGAGGATAGCCGTGGTCGTATGCCACTTTACCTTAAAGTTTATAATCGTGGCATACGTCCAAGGCGATCCTTTGAATATCTCTGTAAATATATAAAAAAATGATAACTCTTATAATTTTGCTATATGATAATTTCAGATAAGAATTCTATCTTGTTTCATACTTTTTAGAGCGCGCATTTGCAGTAGTCGGGTTTTAGTTTTTGAACTTATTTTTTATTACATATATCGTTGTCTAAATTTAAGCCACAACAGAAACCTTATTGAGCTTACTGTGGAACTTAGTCAATTAGTGTGATAATGCCCTATACTATTTATTCATTTATTTAATGCATAGCATAACTATTAGTAGAACGTATTCCTTGTAACAAACTATGTTACTATTGTCGCCTGATTGATAGGACAGAATAACAACACAAAATTGTTGTTTCAGATATAATATATTACATACTAACTAGATCTTTAGTAGCATAGTAGGTACCTATGTACTGTCTGCCCGATTCGAACTTTAAGATACGTCAATTAATAGATCTAGATATGGATTAGATGTGTCAGTGTAAAAAGTGACGTTTTTGTTCTCCATCGTTTATATCATCTAATCCATATCGTTTCTACATCTATTAATTGACGTATCTTAGGGCCCGTTTCGGATTTTGAAATAGACATCTATTAGATATCTTTTAGACATCACCAAGATACGATACGAGGGTCGCACTGAAAGATTCGGGAATGGGACACTTAGAAATAACATAATAGAAACAGGCATATAATTTATAAAAATGTAACTCTTTATAAAACTTTTAAGGTATATTCCATTTGGTTGTCATTTGTATTTAAGAATTACTGGCAATTTGAAAATTGTATGTGGAACATTATTTGAATTTTTGGCCAAGTGATTTTTCGGATCATATTTTTAAACGGTTTTCAATATGCCCTCAGCGAACAAATAAAAGTTACAATGGGCTTCTGTTATATATTTTTTTATGAACTAGAGTTCATCGTACGCTCGTTTGCAGTTAAAATTAAATATGAAAGTCACTTTCATTTTATCCCATGGGTGATCTTAAAGAAGCATGTCATTCCAAAGCGACGTCAAAAATTAAAATCGCATTTGTGCTGTTAATTAAAAAGACTGCCAAAAAAGTTGCATATCGGCAGATTTCGACATTCCTAAATATTCATATGACAACAGTAAAAAAATCTTTTATATATATATATATATATGTAAAAAAACTTCAATTCCGTTGGCTACTCCACGAATTTCATACAAAACCACTAAGGCCCCAAAATCGCCATACAAAAAGGACTTTGGGATTATGAGCCGTGTGCATTACAGAATGATTACTTTCAAAAGAAAATTTATATGCGTGGTCAGTTTGAGTTTAAGTATGTATTAAAATAAAGATTGACCGTCTAGATGCGACAGTTTTCTCTATTCCCGACATTTTCAGTGCAACCCTCGTAACGATATGTTTAAGATCTAACCTGTCAAATTTGACATTTACACGATTCTGGAGATACTCTTGAACGATTTCCTCAGGATATGACTTAGAGATCCAATTCATATCTAATAGATATCTTACGCTATCTAACGTAAAAGTGACATTGGTTGCCCGAATTGCGCTGCAAAAGAGAACTAGTTGATATCTAAACTATAACTTAAATCTAGAATGGATCTAGTACGTGTCGTCTCTTGTGAATATCTTGAAGTTCGAATACGGCAGTTAAAGTTCGAATCGGGCCGTGTGGCATAAAAGACTTCGAGACATTATTGTAGCGCGCTACGCCGTAGCCCCGATCGTAGCATAGCCGTAGCTCTACACAAGTAACACGGACATAGCTCTGCTTTAATGTAAATTTATAAGAAAAATGGGAAGTTACTAGTCACATATCACACCTATCATTAGGCGAGTTGAATAGAACCCCGGGTCATGATACGAATACAAAAGAAACACCTAGTCATTCTATAGTCATTGCAATGCTGTATTTCAAATTCTTGGTGTAAGTAATAAAAAAAGCCAATAAAGTAACAAAATAAGCAAATAAAGTTGTAACTCAAAGAAAACAAAAGCACTCACGTATAGAAAACTTTAGTTGGAACGACGTTTTCTTTAGCTAAAATGTACTTTCTTCCAACAGAATAAGCATCATAGAGCTTGCATCATTAAAGTGGTTTCTCAAAACCTTCGGGCCCATAAAATAGCACTTTACAACATCGAAAGTAGAACAATTTGGAAGGATAACATCGACAGTCGGGGAATAAATTTGAATGAGTTACTGTCTAGGCTTGAACACTGGTAGCCGAGCGCGCAGGCAACTAGCAGCTGTAACTGGTGACAGAGGTGTGAAACTCTCCCTTTCGGGCATTCACGGCTCCGTTCGGCTCAGCATTGCTGCGAGAAATTATTGGGGCTGACACAACTTGACGTCCCTTCGCGTGTACGACCACAGATAAGATAATTACTTGAATTTTGACAACCCTAAATAGGCGAAAGGCATAGTGCCATACATTAGAAAGGGACAGCATGATTCGTCCCTGGACCGCTGTCAAACTTCGGTTTTGTAAGAAGTTTCCTTTCTGTACGGTAGTACTACTATTACCTACTTATTATGTGCTTGTGGCCGTGGGTTCCAACTACGGATATTCTAGTGATAGTCAAGGATTTTCGCGGAATGTGCAGTGGCGGATTTGCAGTCTTTGACGCCCTAGGCCCCAGGCCCTGTAGCCGCCCCTTTTTCAGCACCGGAGGATGCATATTGACTACACTTTGACTTTATTTCTTGTTATGTTAGCAGCGAATTTCTTGTCACAATTTGCCGCCCCTAAATATCTTGCCGCCCTAGGCCCGGGCCTTCTGGGCCTTAGGGCAAATCCGCCACTGGGAATGTGTAGGTACCTATAGAGTTAGACCAAGAAAAGTCTGCAGCGATTTTGATAGTCCACGTATTACAAGTGTTATTTTAAACGTCAAACTTCCATGAAAATATAACGTATAAATTTATAAGTCATATTCATAATCGCTGCAGGATTTTTAGGTCTAACTCTATCTTTACAAAGTATTATTTGCATACCGCGATTTGACGGGTGCAATTTTGTTTGACGCTTAAAAAGTGTCAGGTCAAGTGAAACTTCTTCCTAGATCGTCAAGGTTCTATCAAAACTAAGAGATGCACTGGATATTCGGTTACTATCCGGTATCCGGCCATCATTTTAATATCCGGCCGGATACCGGATAAGCGACCTACTATCCGGCCGGATAACGGATGGTGACCTACTATCCGGCCGGATACCGGATAGTGACCTACTATCCGGCCGGATAACGGATAATCACTTACTATCCGGCCGGATACCGGATAGTGACCTTGTATCCGGCCGGATACCGGATAGTAACATTTGATTTAGGAGAATTGGGAGTATACAAATTGTTTATTATTTTAAAACATATTAAACATTCCACTGACTTGCAAGCGCACTCATTTCGAAACTAGAAATGAGTGCCCGCGACAGTTCAATACGAAACAAGTCAAAACCTGCACAATGCGCACCTGCATTACCGAAATATAGGTATAGTTCCGTCGGCCGAATATTCGGTGGCCGGGTACCGGATACTGGATATTCGGCCGATGGCCAGGCGGAATATCCGGTATCCGGTATCCGGGCAAACAACTACCCGTTGCATCTCTAATCAAAACCACAACAAATTGTTAAATTAGAATTGTCCTCCCGGTTAAAACATTTGTTCGCACTAAATAAATATGAGCTGGCTTAACTATTATTATTATTTCCCGTTAAAATGTTTGATTTCTCTTTCAATGTTGATTGATTTTGAAATCCGGTTACTTGGGTATTGGGTCGGGTATTTGGGTCGTTTATTTCCAGTGCTTTTAGTACGCAGCTCTGAGCTAGGACTGTTGGGTGTACCTATATACTTGTACATCAGGTACTAAGTTGATAAGATCCCTGTAACTAGTGCGCTAGCAGCTGAATTCCCAGTTTCTCCCGATGTTAAGTTTAAAAAGCTTTTAGTTTTACTCCTGTCTTAAGAATTGCTGTTTAAAGTTGACCTTTCTACGTGTAGTTAGATTATTTTACAATGTTTGTACTTATGAAGCATAACGCCATTTCATGTAGGTAACCCAATTTTATTTCCTATGTAAATATTTTGTGTATTCGTGTGTATGCTTGAGTTATATTTAATTTGGAAAGATGTAACTAAGTACCTGATTGTTTAAGCAACAGATTTCGTCAGCGCATCGCGCTGATCCACTCAGATCAATCTAGGGCATAAGCTAGCAGAAACATATTGTCTTGGTTGCACTTTATACGGATGGAATACATATAAGATTTACATATGTGTGCTATAGGTAAAGTTGTGTATATAAAGAAATGTAAATTGTAAATAAATCAGATACCAATTGTCCGTTGGTGTTTCACTACCTCCATACCCAAAAAACCTCTGCTTGCTCAGGGCGACACTCTGAGAGTAGAGGCTCCCATCCACCACCTTTTTACAGGAACCCTTGCTGTGGCATAAGACTCCTTCAGCCTTAATCGGTCGCTTGAGCCTGGGCGATCGATAAAAAAAAAAAAAAAAAAAGGATCCCTTGCTATCGCCTCCCACCTTATTTTATGCAGTCTGTGCAGGCACATGCAACGCCTGAGTACCATTTGATTCCATATCGTTTCAGTCCATTTAGTAATACAGGTACTCGGCCTTAGCGTGTGGCTGTACACTGATATTTATAAAGTTTAGGTATGTATGTACCTACATACGGTCGAGGAATTGATTCTTAATTAATTTGGTTGCAGTGCTTAATTTGCGGTTTAAGTAAATTTGGTTGTACATACTTATGTTAAGAGCTGAACAATGTCAAGCGAACCGCACACTACTAAATAATCAATTTCCTCGACCGTAGGTACTACTCTTGTTACCTACGAGCCGGTGCGAGTGAAATCATAAACCGCGTGCGTCCTCATTTCTTGCTATAAACAATTAAAGAGAGATAAAATATCAGTGCCAGATTTAAAATTCCTTTTTGTTAATATTTCCTCTTTACCTTTTCTATTAATTAACTGTACATTTATAGCCATAATAAAAGGTTCTCGCTATTAAAAGCCAGCTAGCTATTCTTATATTACAGAGAGAATGAAGGGAAAAGTGGAAGTGGGAGTTGAAAGGAGCCGACCCTGACACTCGATAAAATCTGGGAAATACAAAATAAATGTCAGGTTAAAATGCCAGGATCGTAGCCAGTGGGAAACCGAGATCTCTAGCGTGATACGGCCCCATTCGCACTTTAAGATACGTCAATTAATAGATCTAGAAACGATATGGATTAGATATGTCAGTGTCAAATGTGACGTCACTTTTTCACAAGTTCGAATCGGGCAGATAATGTGTTTACAGGATGTCACGTTCAGTAGGTACTACTTACAGATCAAGCGAAGGCCGATATTAATAGATCACCTCAAAAGCTGTTTACCGATTTAGCGAAAATTTAATGGTTTATGGAATGGACGGAAATGCGATATCCTTGCCATTATTTTGGGAAAGCATATTCAACTTCCTTCCTTTTTTTCCATTTCCTTCCAAACAATCAAGAGTTTAAGTTTGCATGGTCTACCATGAGCATAAAATGGATAGTTTTTCATTTCTTACATACTTTTCGCTGATTACCTATAATGCTGGCACTGCGCACGTGGCGTTCGTGTTCGCGTATTTGCAATAGCAAATAAGCCAAATCGGCCAAAAAAAAACATGTGAAGAGGATTTGTTCGTATATATTTGCCATATATTTCTTTTATTTAACATATAACAAACAACTAGGTACACAATGTAATGTTACATGTAGTAGTACAATTAAAATTATCGTATTCGCTTTTTTCTGTTGGCCCAAGTGTGAATGTCGTGTTTATACTTCATACGAATATTTAGACACACGCGGCGAATAATCCAGTAACTTTGTCGAATTTTGTAACCTGGCTCTTTTGCGTCAAATCCGGTAGTTCTGATTTTTTGCAGACTTGTTTATGATGTTGGCCCAATGAATAATCCAAGTTTGTGACTTCGAGCGCCGAACGCAACTTTGTCAAAAATCGGATAAACCGCATTTTTTTTAGATTCGGGCGATTATAACCCTAAAGTACTTACTAGTTTTTGGTAGTAACTTCCTAGGGCGTTTTTAAAGTAGACTAAATTTGCTACAATAAGACACTAGGAAGTTACTATCAAAAACTAGTACTTCAGGGTTATAATCGCCCAAATCTAAAAAAAATTGTGGTTTATTAGATTTTTGACAAAGTTGCGTTCGGCGCTCGAGGTCACAAACTTGGATTATTCATTGGGCCAACATCATAAACAAGCCTGCAAAAAATCAGAACTACCGGATTTGACGCAGAAGAGCCAGGTTACAAAATTCGACAAAGTTACTGGATTACTCGCCGCGTGTGTCTAAATCGCCATTCCTTTGGTCTGGACTGAATACATCAGTCAAATCTTACAAAAAAATGTCCTAAAAAAACAATGCGTGATGTAGTTCTATATTTTTTGTATGTTGTTTGGAGTCCTTGGAGGAATGTGAAACAATGTTTTGCAAGCAAAAAAAAGTTGTGCTCCCTGCGTAATTTGCAAAAAACTCCAAAAATTTCGGAGTTTTTTCAGTTTTTGCACTTTTATTATAAAACTATGGGTTTATGGTCAAAACTTGCTATGTAATGTTAAAAGAACATTAAATTTGGAACAATTTAAGCCCATGTACAGCGCCGCATGTTAAATAGTTCATGAGATATGGAACTTTAAAAAAAGGGTATTTTTTTCCTTAGAATAAAATTTTTAGTTTTTTCTATATTTCAGGACTAATATCGGCACAACCGCTCATGCTATGAGATATATTGCCATGAATAAAGTTGTAGCAAATTTAATTACCTTTCATTTAAGCACAAAAAAGGGTCAGTAAGTTCTACAGTTCTCTAGTTATCGTAAAAAAATGAAATTGCTATAATGAGGAAGGCAACTAATGTATTGTTTAAGGCATTGTCAAAATCCGTACAAAAGGCAGTACCATCGTCGAGAGTGACATCTACGATTAGCTTTTACCGGTCTTCTCCGATAGCAGCAGAGCGATGTTAGAGATCAACCATTTTTAAAATGCACTCCCCTGTTAAGCACTTCATTCATTCAGTAATGAAATCAAGATACAAACTGTAGTTTGGCTTGTTTTTAGGCTCCACTTTTTGGTCGTAGCCATTGATTGTAGTCCACGATACCGATTCTTATTTAAGAATTAGTTCTTGTTTTGATACGACCTTGACGATAGTTCACGGTGATTGGCGTGGTGTTGGCGAAACGCACCAGAATCAATGGAAGTTGTGTCATTAGATATCTAGCTGTCGCTTTTTGGCGCTCTTGTACACTCAGACTGTGAGTCGTGTTAAATACAAGATCACAATAATATCCTAACCACAACAAATCGATACATCAGAATCAGCTACCATTACCCACGCTAAGTATATGTTTGTGCTATAGGCATGTATGTGACTCAGTCTTGTCAAGTTACCAGTATATTATAACTTCTTCAGTGGTTTACCGTATTTACACGTAATATTGCAAATTCTTTTCCAATGGCTGTTAAGGCTAAATGTATGTGGAGCTACTGCTCAGTGAGTTGTCAATCCACGGGTTGTGACTATAAATACCTATTTCAGTCTTTACTGTATAAATGTATTTATAGTCTGGACCAATTAAAAATAAAAATAATTGGACTAATTTGTCAATAGAAAATACGGCAAATACATATTGAAGTTTTTGAGTTACAAATTGGATATTTAAGTACCGATAACTAAAATTTTGTAAATTATTTGGCATAGTACAGCTATGTGTAATTCGTAACCAAATATATCTCAATGTTAACATGATTAACTAATTATGCCAAAAGAATGTCTCATTGCTAGAAAGTAACAAATGTATGCAATCTGCCCGGCTTGACAGAACATGCATCATGTTAACACACACTTATCTATACCTTACTGAATAAAAACTAGTACATACTACGTGTTTCGTTTAGTTCTTCTTCTATTCCCGATTTAGTTTGTCAATCTATACACCTATGTATATAGTTAAGACTCGTAGTAATAGGCTATTGCTAGTTAAAACCCGTGGATTATAACACAAACGTATACCTAGAGTGGGTAATGGTAGCTGATTCTGATGTATCAATTTGTTGTGGTTAGGATATTATCGTGATCTTGTATTAACACGACTCACAGTACACTCAAGAGCACCAAAAAGCGACAGCTAGATATCTATTGACACAAGACTTTCAGTGATTCTGGTGCGTTTCGCCAACACCACGCCAATCACCGTGAACTATCGTCAAGGTCGTATCAAAACAAGAACTAATTCTTAAATAATAATCGGTATCGTAGACTACAATCAATGGCTACGACCAAAACAAGCCAAACTACAGTTTGTATCTTGATTTCATTACTGAATGAATGAAGTGCTTAAGAGGGGAGTGCATTTTAAAAATGGTTGATCTCTAACATCGCTCTGCTGCTATCGGAGAAGACCGGTAAAAGCTAATCGTAGATGTCACTCTCGACGATGGTACTGCCTTTTGTACGGATTTTGACTATGCCTTAAACAATACATTAGTTGCCTTCCTCATTGTAGCAATTTCATTTTTTTACGATAACTAGAGAACTGTAGAACTTACTGACCCTTTTTTGCGCTTAAATGAAAGGTAATTAAATTTGCTACAACTTTATTCATCGCAATATATCTCATAGCATGAGCGGTTGTGCCGATATTTGTCCTGAAATATAGGAAAAACTAAAAATTTCATTCTAAGGAAAAAAATACCCTTTTTTTAAAGTTCCATATCTCATGAACTATTTAACATGCGGCGCTGTACATGAGCTTAAATTGTTCCAAATTTAATGTTCTTTTAACATTACATAGCAAGTTTTGACCAAAAACCCATAGTTTTATAATAAAAGTGCAAAAACTGAAAAAACTCCGAAATTTTCGCAGTTTTTTGTAAATTACGCAGGGAGCACAACTTGTTTTTGCTTGCAAAACATAGTTTCACATTCCTCCAAGGACTCCAAACAACATACAAAAAATATAGAACTACATCACGCAATGTTTTTTTATTGTAAGATTTGACTGGTGTATGAAGGCGACACAGGGTATCTATTCTTATGTGTACATACAGTTCCCCAGCGAGTGGTAATAGTAAAACGGGTTCCTTGGCGGCGCAGCAAGTGTCTCCCGCGGTCTCGTTGAGGACACTTAATTAAATTGTTGTGATCGTGTAAGAACACAGCGGGCGCGCGGCCATTTATAAAAACGATGCCCTAGATCTCACTTGTGTCGTGAAGTGAAGAAAGTGCAGCTTAGAGCTATCAAACACATTTATAACTCCGTATACGATGAATAAAGTCTAAGGAAAAAACGTGCCTCGGAAATCAAGAAAAAGTCATTCTCTGATAGATTGCGCCACATCTTTGGCCTATGCTCGTTTAGATGGCGTTGACACCGTTTGATATTCACACCGAATTTTTTAGTTTTAATTGTTTGTCAATAGATGGCCAGTAAATTTACTGTGACTAAAAATAATAATAATATGACAGTGACTTTGGAGCTATTATTAGAGTATAAGAAGGTTCAAAATGTATTGTTCCCACCACCGTAAGAATGGTCGTAAGGATAAGTATTAATTTAGTATTTAGGGAGCACGCCAAGTGGATGCGATCGGCCGTCGCGGCATGTTATGGCTCCTCTACACGATGGGCCAACGCCGGCCATTCCAAGGGACGCAGCTATGCGGTAGAATGAGATAGCAATATCACTTGCTCCCTCTAACGCATAAATGCGTCCTTTGGAGTGGCCGGCGTTGGCCCATCGTGTAGAGGAGCCATTACGGTACGCGTCCACCAAATTCCACATTCGGCCGAATTAGTATGCGTCGGCTATTAGTGCTATTACACATTGCCCATTGAATCACATTAATAAAGGCACGTATTTAACCGGTCAACTAATTAATCGAATTTGGGTAGTTTAAAAAAATAGATATGGGTACTAAAATTTATAGATTGGCAACAAAAACGGAGCCTTAAAATACCGGGTGTGGCCTGTACCTGTAACACGAGCAAATAATTAAAACATAGACTGTACTCCTCAAACGGTGACACTTTTGTTCAACAACTTTTAAAAATTATGAAGTATTTAGACTCCCTATTTTTCATACAAAATAAATATTATCTCCAATGGATGCCATCGCCACGCCATATCATTGTGATTGACGTTGCTTGTCACGCCTTAAACATAACAAAATTCGCAATACATTGCGTCTTAGAATAAACTTTTAAGTGTATTAAAAATCAAACCACAAGTAATTTTTAAAAGTCGCTGAACAAATGTTGGTCAGTATGAGGAGTACAGCCCACAGTTAAATTTTTTGCTCATGTTACAGGCCACACCCGGTATATCAATATTAGTTGTATTTTAATGCCGTTACAGCTTTGGATTATTTTTAGGCAGGTTATTTGGCAACTGAATTATTATATTGGAGACCATTTATGAAGCACATTTTAAAAAGAAAACGAGTATCAATTAATTCAAAAATGAAGTTCTTTTAAAATATTTTGTTTGGTCACTACACGGTCAACCTAACACGCTCCTCCTCGCTTCGCTCGTCGTCGCACCTATCTTTTGACTTTGGCAGAACACAGTGGTAACTATGGAAATTGGTAATTAAAAATTGAATAATCTAATGGTATAATGGCCATTAAGTGTTTCATGATTAGGAATTTCGACTATTAGTATACTGACCATTGCGCATTGGTAAATTAATTTGAGGTGTTTTGTGTAAATAGTGACCAATATTCATTAAATTTAACTGCTTTCGTATTGAAATACTACCTGAAACGATAATTATGCTTAATATGATTACTTAGATGTGAACAACTAGATGATAACCAAATTTTATGATCGCTTTACAATATTAGTTGGCAACTTATTATTTTAGACGCCAAGTTATCATTTCAAGTTCCCTATAAATTATATGGGTGCCTTGATTTTGCTGCCAGTTTTTTTTTAATAATATGATGCTTATATTTGAGGCTAATATAAATTTATTGGCGCTAAAATATTAATGCACAGCCAAATTATATTATTATATGCCCAATGAAAGTTCCTGTTTAATATTTTAGTTGCCCGGTTAATAATAAGCCATTAATAAATAGTTACCAGCATTACCAGTCTATCATTGTCAGGCGTATTCTGATTTTAATTACAGATCGAATTCTTATCCTACTGTTAAAATCGAATACGGCTGATGACGCTCGATAACAGCAAATCCAAACTTGTTGGCATTTCTGCCACTCGCCAGTGCTAACCGTACCGTACCATGTGTCACTGACATTGGCAAAACTGACAGGTACGCTAACGTCTAGGTATGTAATTTACTTTCTATACATCTCGCTGGCACTAATATGCGTACGAGCGAGATGCATAGAAAGTAAGTGACGTTCTCGATAGCGGTTATGTCAGTGCCCAACTGGTGGTAGCTACATAATTCTACATACCCGCCACCCGGCCATTGCAAATGTTAGTCATGCCACAGAATAACTAATAGTACTACCTACCGTACAGAAAATTCACTCCTTCACAAAAGTCAGATTTAGGTATAAAATTATACCTATACGCGCCGCCTGCAACAAAATTGAAACTTATAACCGCGCACGAACGGTGAATCTTATTTGCGCGAGCGCCACGTGGCACGACTATCGTGCGGTCGAGCGGCAGCCCACTGCCATACGCCTGCCCTGCCCGGGAGGCCCGCCGGCCAAATGTACCTGAACTGCGTAGTGACACCCCCCTGGTCATACATAAATCTACGCTCGGCAGCACTAAACCCTTTATATGAGACCGCTATGTTTTAATTTGCAAAGTTGAATTACTTTCAGTTCAGCTGAGGTCGGCGCCGGAAGTTTGCTCGTAATTGAAAATTGGAATTGTCGAAACCTTCTCTCTCTGACATGCCTCGAGTCATTAGTATACCAGTATTGTATTTAACCTAGTACTGTACTACACTACCTACAAAATTATGCGCAATTTCTGCTTAGCAAACATAGCAGTAACTATTCGAAACTGCATGAACCTCCGAGTCCCCGAGCGGATAGATATCCAAATAGTTCCTCAGCTAAACTTAATTCGCGCTGTCGCATTTGCCTTTGAGAAATACTCCTGCTTTCAACTTCGTACTGCAACTAAACTGATGGGCATCACTGCGTCCTCAGCTCACGCATCAGTAAAATTCAAACAACTTCGTAATTACCTACGAACTGCAGGACAAATTCGGTGAAATGTTATCTAATGCATACAAATAAGCTCCAAAACGTAATTCAAGACCAAAAAAAGTTGCCACTTTTTACTAGCGCGTCTTGTATTTATGTAAAAATAAGTAAATAAAAGTACTCTTTTAAATCGTAGGAGTAAAATTACTAATAAATAAATTATCTTAGCGTGATTATTTATCAACAGGAATTTACTATGTTACAAACAAATTATTGCAGTGGCAACATTTTCTTACTTTTTTTGGTCTTGAATTACGTTTTGGAGGTAGTACCAAAGGTAGTACCTTATTATTAGCAAAGACATATGTAACTTTGTTATTAGTGAGGCGGGTCAAAAACAATACCTAATTTTAGAGTACCTACCTAAGTAGATTTAAACATATCGTAATAGGTAAACTACGAACAAGTACGAGCGAATGATAACAAAATTACCGTTCAGATTCGAACTAGGTACTTATACCAAAGGTTATACCAAATACCCACCCGAATTACTGCTGCATCGATTGGACATTTGTGGCAGCAATGCAGTCGGCAGTAATGTCTCGCTGCAATACTGCTGCAGTAATCCTGCCTACTTCAGTAGCAAGAAACATCAAAATAATATAATGTAATTCTTATTAAAAGTACTTTATTTTGATGACTACAAGAAATTATTCGTGTTTTTTATTTTAGCGCCATCTATTAATCTGTTTGTACAACACTACTTAGCCACACTTGGCGCATCACGGAGCTCAACAGTAACTTTACCTTGCAAGCTCTGTCGTATAGCGAACAAGTTTTATTAGAAGTTGGTAGATGGCGTCTTTCTTAAAAACAGGTTACGTTCAGAAACTATCTAAATTATAAACTTATCGATTTTCCCACATATATAAAGTATAATAGGTCCACTGTACTATAAATAATTGTTAAGGCAATAATATTGTAATGCAGCTACATTCGCATTATCTTGCTCGGCTTGTTAAAGACGGAAGTAAAGTGTTACATGTTAGGAATGTTTCTGAGATTTTTGACAGCTGACAGTGACACATAGTGTCATTATAGTGTCAATAGTGTGATATGATATTGATATGAAGCTCAACAGAATTAATAATAAAAAGGGAACAAAACCTGTCATTAAATAATAATATATAGGTCTATTAAAATAACGTGCAAAACTAGAAAATCCTTATCAACGTGCCAAAGTCTCTACTTACCCGCTCGTCCACCCTTCGAGGGAGCTGCTTCTGAACTCCGGTTTGCACTTTTTATGTTTTACACTGTTTAGTTTCTTTTTTATTTTAACACTTAAACGTTTTGGACTACTTGGCAACGATATAATGGATTTCGTGTTCATGTTCTTGGCAGCGTCTAAAACAATTGCTCGTGTTTATTTGCAGAGCTATGGACGGTATCGAAAACCCGGAGTCGAATGGTGAATTTGCATTTGAGACAGACCACCTCGCGCTGCGTGGAAATAAGGACTACAATGATTTGTTGAAATATATTGTTGTGCTCGAGTCCCAAAGAGTAGCTGCTTTAAAAGACATAGAGGAGTTGACTGAAGCACAAAACAAGGCGCTGGAGGAACCATTGGAGTTTGTTCAAAAGCTACAGGCTGGCACAATTCAGTTTCCGCCTCGCCATCACATCAGAGAGATACCTACAATAGACTGGGACCAATATGGAGTAGACAATGCTCATGAAATTGATGAATTTAATAGAGACATAAAACCAGATATTTCAGAAGCTGGATTGAAAGTGCGTGGGCGAAAATACACTGACAGCAAGCCGGAGACTTTCAATCAGCTTTGGTCCTGCGAGGAACAAAAAAGATTGGAAGAACTTTTAGAAATTTACCCTGAAGAACCAATAGAAGCAAGGCGGTACAAAAAGATTGCCAAAGCACTTAGAACTCGTACCCCCATCCAAGTAATGAGTAGAGTGCAAAAGTATTTTGCAAAATTAGCCAAAGCCGGCTTGCCCATACCGGGACGGACACCCAAAGGTGTGGGGCGGGATAAATGCAAATCAATACTTTACAAAAAATCAAATTTCTTCCCTCAGCTGCATGTTCCTGTGAAAATGGAAGACATGTATGATGTTGCTGACACTTCATACACAGTAACTATGGCCACAGCCACTGAGACAAAAGTTGGCAACAAACACATAGTGGAGTTGTTACGGGCAGCTAAACAACAGAGGGCGCTTGATGAAACTGCACCCGTGTACCAGAAAAATACTATGTGTGTTGGCTGCCAGGCTAAAGGTTTCCTGGGTGCACGGTGGACTGACAATGCCGGCACAGATTACTGCACAGACTGTGTCGTAAAGCACCTACCGACAGAAAAATTGACCCCAGTTCGGATACCATTGGATTCCAGTACTGTCCAGTCAACATCCAGTACACCAGAGAAATCTAGACAAACACTTAATAATAAATGGTGTTAGATAATTTATAGGACATTTATGCCAAAATTACACTGACTAGCATTATAACATGCTTATATATTCTGATTTTTCAAGAAGGAATGTTAAACTGTAATTTAATTGTCTGTATAGTATTTACAAAACTTTTTAAAAGATGACATAGTAATGATAGACCAGGAGACAGTGACACATTTTACTGGGTCATTTGTACCAGTATGGCGGTTCGTCAGGGGTCTAAGTACGTAATGAAGGAAAGAAAAATGATGGTCATAGCGCTGGTACCGGCGGCCCAATCGCGTGGGCGTTAGTCGAACGTGTCGGATAAAATACGAGTGTCAAACGATTTGTTCCACAAAAATCCTCATATCCGACACGTTCGACTAACGCCCACGCGATTGGGCCGCCGGTACCAGCGCTATGACCATCATTTTTCTTTCCTTCATTACGTATACTTAGACCCCTGACGAACCGCCATACTGGTACAAATGACCCAGTAAAATGTGTCACTGTCTCCCGGTCTATGACTACCAAAATGGGATACTTTCAAGACTATTAAATAACATAATTGTGTTGATATTTTTTTTTATTTTACAACAAACTGATTCATGCAGTTTAAGTATTTTTATGTGGTGTATTTAACACTTTAGCATTTCTAAATTATGTATTTTTAAGTGTTGTATCTAAGTGTAGTACACATACAAATAGGTATTAAGCATAATAACAACTATTCTAGGGTAGGTTTTAAAAATCCTAATATACATTTTAGCCCAATAGCCTAATAAACAAGACATACAAACAAAATCAATTGGATTGCATATTTTAATGTATGTTATTTTTCTCTAGTACACTATAGTTACCTATTTAAAATCAATTTGTGCTTTAATCAATTTACAATAATCAATTTTTTGATTTAATGTTAATAAATTTTGTCAATATAATATTGTTTTTCCCTTTTGTTTTTGCATCCCAAACTAGTAGGTATAGGTAGGGACAGCAAAAGTGGCTAAGTAGGCCAAGTGTCTAAAATAATCTTTACTCGCTCTTATTCTCACACCAATAGAGATCACCCACTTAGCAATTTATGCTGCTGTGTTTACCTAATATTTTAAGATTAAATTTGGCATCTAATTAACTAAAAAGCCTTTTGAAACTAGAATTTAAAGCGTTGGCGTAAAGCATTATAAAGCGTTAGCGCAAATTCAAATCTTGACCGTTACCGTTCTTCGGCGACACAAAAAAAACAGCACAATCACTTTAAATCCTCGCCCGCTTACGTAAGCAAGAAAATAATGTAAACCCGGGGATAGCGACACCTATCGCGGTGGGAGCTGGGGGTCCACTGGCGTGGAACACTGAACACGGCCTGCTAACTATTGTGCCTACTTATACGACCATAGTCGGGCTCGTTCGTTACGAGTAGGTACCTAATCTAATACTGACGCTGGTGTCAGGAATAATGGGATTTACAGGAGAAGCCAGCATGCTTGCATGCATGAATTTATACAACACATTCTAGAATAGGAAGTTAACCCTTTAATGTGTACAGTCGCCATCAGATATATCGGAGCGGCCAAGGTGTTCACAATATCTGAACACGCGCTCTAACGCCCTGACAATAGAGGCGTGTTCCGATATTTGTGAGCACCTTGGCCGCTCCGATATATCTGATGGCGACTGTACAGCCTTCAAATAATATGTAGCACACAACGAAGGCCGCAAAAATATCTGAAACGATCTTATTTGTAGAGCCATAAGAGCGTGTCTCATATTTTTGCGGCCTTCGAAGAGTAATTAACATATTATTGCAGGTTACTACTACTGGATGTACCTAATAATATAGTCAAATAGAACAAAACAAATTCTGGTATTATTTCAAAAGAAAACGAATATATTCTCATATTTACGTAGGCACTTATAGTATCGAAATTATTTCGGGTATTTAATACCTACCTATCCATCTATGCGATGGGGAGGCGGCATTCGCACTGTTTCCCCTCTGCCTAGGTACAAGATCAACTGATCTAGCGCGGGTAATAAAACTAGTTGCGCTCGGATTTTTAACTAGACCGAGTTCAGATGCGCGCGTGAACACAGCAGCAGAAAAAATGCCTAATTGCTCGGTTTTTTGTTGTAAAAAAAAGACGGGGACATCAAATTTACAAAAAGAAGGTGTTACATTTCACATGTAATATGTTTTTTACATATCATATGTTTAATTACATTTAAACACAGTTATTATATTTTAGTCTCATGTAATTGTTGGATTTATCGATTTTGCTCGCCCAGTACAAATTGCGGATCGGTCGAGCGACAAATCCGACTTCTCATCTCTCAGAATACAATAAAATTCTTCGACGAAAATGTGTTAGTGTGCGTGTTGTGACACTTGTGACTCGTCCGTACACAAAAAGAGATCGAGGTTTGCAAGATTTGTCTTTGACGTGTGTCATTTTCTATGTATTTGTGTCGTCATTACAGATTGGATTTTGTATGTAACTGTGTGAGAAGTGCGACTGTGTGCACCTTTCCTCCCGCAAAAAATGGCAGAAAGATTTGTACGGTAAGATATCGCTTGGGCCCCTCCCTTCCGACGTGTCGGAAGCCGGTGTTGCTCGAAGATGCGATGACATTGATTTAATGACAGTGATGACAGTTAATAGAGAATGGGGCATCGTGTAGTGGGAAGTAAACTAACACAAAGACTTTGAAAATATACTACTAGAGACTATATAGTTTAATATTGCCCAACCAAAGAGATATTCGGCCACTGACACTGCAGCTATAGGTCATTTTAAAACGGAAATAGGTAGGTACAGTAGGTAATAGCTTGTAAAAAAATATTAACGGGCGCCCAGAATAACTTGAAGAACAAGAAGGTGTTGTGTGATTGAATAAGAATAATAAGTTTGCGTTTCTTCTGAGTGACGTACCTATATGCTATGTTGATTAATCTGCGTCATCGATAGGTATAACACATCTATGCCAGTAACTGGCAGTTGTTGCCTGCCGCAACGTTCTATTTATAACACCATTGTTTTATAAATAGAACAATGCTGGGGAGGCTTATTAGAGATACATCCGAATTGCTAGCAGAACATGTGCACGGCCGTATATACTACATAGTCCTTAGTCGTCCTTTGTTTAAACAAGTACCTATTTGTTAGTTTTCTATTCTTAGGTCCATCCAACGAACTACTATAGACCGATAATATTATTCAAACTGGAAGGGTAGGATGACAGGCGTCATTTTCATATAATTTATAACTTATAATAATATGACTCCTACCTAGATATGAGCGCCGCGCCGGCGCGCCGCCGCCGCCGACAAAATTTTCGCGCCGCCGCCGCCGACGCTGCGCTATCGGCGTGGCATCGGCGTGACCTTGTTAGATAGTACTACTTTCAGAATCAGAAATATATATTTTATTTAGTTTAGATCTTTAACAGCGCCAGTCTGAATAGCTTATAGACATTCAAAAGGTATTGTAAGTTGTAACTTATTGTATAATAAATAACTAATTAAATAAATAAATAAATAAATAATTATAGGTCCATATAATTAAAAAATATTGATGGTAAATTCAAACTTTTCTGTTTGGTAACCGCGCTAGTACTGTTAGGGCAACGAAATGACTAATTTTGCCAGCTGGCTAGCTCATCCGTCATCATCTCGGCCATAAGACGTCCACTGCTGAACATAGGCCTCCCCCTTGGACCTCCATAAGTACCGGTTGGAAGCGACCCGCATCCAGCGTCTTCCGGCGACATTAATACGGTCGTCTGTCCATCTTGTGGGTGGACGTCCTACGCTGCGCTTGCTAGTCCGTTGTCTCCACTCGAGCACTTTTCGACCCCATCGGCCATCTTCTCTGCGTGCTCATCCGTCATTCACCGCGAATTTAATCATTGCAAGCATGGATTGAATGTCTTTAAAAGGGGTTAATTTCAGATATTAAGCGTTTTCACGCCCAAAGGTCCGGCCGTTGGCTTCGCACGGAATCACGGAAGGGCCTCGGAAACGGAATCTGGTCTCATATAAGCTTGGCCATTGTTCAAATTTCAAGCTTTGCTTTCTCGCAGCCCAATCTTTGGCCTCGTATCGCTCGCATAGAAGTAAAACGCTATCTGAACCTCCAAATTTTCGGCCCTGTTTGGAGCCTAACTTTCGGCCTCACTTTTAAAATAAATGCTTGGTCATTAGATCTTCTCCGATCTTAGCTTCACTGCAGCACGGCCTTTAACCTCGCACCAATGCACCTGCAGGAAAGCTCCAGGTCTTTAACATTATGGCCTCGGTCTTTATCGGCCTTCGGACTTGCTTACACTGGACCTATAGTTCAATTCCAAGCTCTGCTCTCTTGCAGCTTGGCCTTCGGCCTCGCACAGAGGCGCGCCGTAATCGGCGCTCCGGGCATTCGGCCGTCAGCCAAGCTCACACTTGGCATTACCTGCAGCTTCTGGCCTCGCATGAGAAGGCGTCGGAAACAGGTCTTCGGTGTTAGGTGGAGCTCGGCCCTGGACCTCACTTTTTGACATAAATCTGTTTTTTGGGTCGTAATTGGTTAATGACGGAGCTTGATTTTCCTCACTTCGGCTCTTTGGACTGTCGACCAGACGTTTCCCTGATACAGTCAATCCGCTACTTTTTACTAAGCACAAAAGATAAGGGCCTCGCAAAGATCTTCCGGCCAGGGCCTCTCCAAGATTAAGACCGCCTCTGATGCCGCGCGATACTGTTCATACTTTATAAAACTTTTTTCGTACCTTTATTGAATAAATTTTGCTTGAAATTGAAAAATGCACTTATTTTATAACTTCCTTACAGCAAAAACATGTTAACGGGTAAAATTTTGGTTTGAATTCTTTTTTCATTAATCAAAGGTGTTTCAAGGCCACGCCGCCGATTCGCCGCCGCCGCCGACCGATTTTGACCGGCGCGCCGCCGCCGGCTAAATGCCTATCGGCGCTCATATCTACTCCTACCCTTCGAGTTTGAAAATTCATATATTAATTAATATTATAAATGCGAAAGTGTGTGTCTGTCTGTCTGTTACCTTTTCACGCTTAAACCGCTGAACCGATTTAGTTGAAATTTGGTATGGAGATAGTATGAGTTCCGAGGAACGACATACGTCGCGATTCGGGAAATGATTTAGAGATTCACTAGATATGAAATAGTAAACACATGTGACGTTCCACGGCAATAGGTACCTTATGGCGGCTGGCGCTTACGCTATTATTAACGCCGCTCCAATATTCAGCCAGGGCAATGGTACCTTTTTCCGTGGAACGTCACATATCTTTGTTTCATATCTAGTGAATCTCTAATTCATATCCCGAATCGCGCCGATGGGGTAGTGTTTATCACAGAAATCACCTTAAGGGGGTAAAAAGGGGGGTGGAAGTTTGTATGAGGAATCGATAAAAAGCAGATTGGATAAAAAATAAGCTACCCAAATTACTAACTCCACGCAGACGAAGTCGCGGGCTAAAGCTAGTATATATTAGAATAACTATAGAAGTCCGACTAGAGGTCAACAATGATCCCATGAGAGTTGTGCCGCGATCGACTCAATTAACTTTAGTTACTGCGCCCATGTTGACAACGTCGAATGTTGTAATTGCGCGCAAGAGTTTAGATATTTTTTTAATAGCTGGTAATGATGTATTGGAATAATACCTATAACTAACACCAATTCCGTTTATAATATTCAATGATGCGGCTGGGATATAATTAATAAAATAAATAATGTATTGAGTGGTTACGTCATGGTGACGTCATAGACGTATAACACTATAACATCGCCCTTTCAACATAACTTTGCCCACCGCGTCATAGTTCAGTTAAAGCGAAATAACATATACACTTTCTTCGCTTTCTTCAGAAAGTGTACCTATCTGTCCTATATATTATGTTAGATCTATTGATAGTCATATTGTCAATAGTTATAAACATAAACAATACAAATTGCATGCTTACTACCTACCTGGGGATTATTTTAAATTTGGCTTACTCATTTCCCCTCCATTTCTTATTTTTCATGTAGTTTATTAAGCCATTTCGCCCCGCCGAGGAGTCTATTTCCGCTCTGAGGGACACAAGGTAACTAACGAACCTACCTGAGGAAACAGATTTCTTTTGATTGGCTTGGCTTATTGGCTCTGAGGGACACAAGGTAACTAACAAACCTACCTGAGGAAACAGATTTCTTTTTTCTTTATATGAAGTATGTTATTGATTTGGTTTCTTAGATGTAATTCATTTTAGTCATTAAAAATGGGACCCCCTTTGTTTGACATAATTATTTAAAGTCATAATTTTTAATATTATAGCTCCTAAATATTAGAATATTAGAGGATATCATTTTCTGTCTATCGAAATTCGAAACAGTAAGTTTATGGGAAATAAAGGGATGATATTAAAACGATATGATTAACGACCATTAGTCCGATGAAATATATGCCTTAAAATATTTCTGAATAATTATTGATATACCTTTGAATGTTATACTCATCAATTTTATAACTTTTGTGATTATAGCGTTTAATATTATAGATGTATAACATTAGAACTATGAAACGTTATACTTAACAAAAATTATGACTTTTGATGTTTATGTCCATAAATTATATGGATATCAATTTCTGACTATCGAAATTCGAAACAATAAGTTTATGGGAAACAAAGGGATACCGATGAAGGCTGGTGGTAGAGACTAAGTGACGTATAACTGATGACATGTATGTATGACAAAATTGACAAACTAACACACCTCGGCAAATAACATACGTGTAGGTAATTTAATGTGACATCAAATCAAACTTGCAGAGAAAATGAACCGTATTTTGGGTGTCGAAACTGTCGATTCCTTATTCAAAAACAAGTCGCTCTTGATGTACCTACTGACCTCAATTCATGTACTAAACGTGCAATATCTATTAATATGGTCATGCAAGCAGTGCTCGTTGTTAAAGCATTGTCCTAGTTGAAGTGACAGACGACAATATAAAAAGGCAGAATTAAACTCGAGAAAGTGATAAAACGAGACGTGTTAAGATCTTTTCGTATTTCACAGTTCTGTGTGGCATCACTATTTATCACAAAAGTAGTAGTAGAAAGTAAATTGCCACTAAATCGTAGTCACGTCTACTTCTTTCGCTTTCTCAAGTCAGGACTCTAAGAGATTTTTTGTCGTCGAAGTGACATGCGTGACTGCATGGGCTTCACACTTTTCAATTTCCTAAGCCCTCTGTCACACTTGTCACTTTGACGATTAGAGTAGAGTACCCGTTTGTAGAAATATTATGTAGCTTTTAGCATAACATAATATTATAGCTAGGAAAACGGGGTAAACTTTTAACAAAAGTGCTAAAGTGTATTTGCGTTTGCTTTTTAGACCAAATGGCACATTTCGTTGGCGATTCCAACAATGATTCTCTCGGGTTTTTCTCAACGAGCATTATAATTGCTGTCTAGTATAATTACTTTTATAATTCCCTACGAGTATGTCCGATATAAATCACAATCAATTATGTAATAAAACATAATATGAATGGTACGTGGAAAAAAACGTTAACAATTAATTTTGTCATTCTTTTGGTCGAGATGACAATCGTACATCGACAGAAGAAAAATAGTAGTTTGTGTAGGGATTAAAATGATATATTTCCGTCAAGGGCGTACATTGAATCCTGAGCGTAATGAGGGATTCAAGTCTTAACGCCCAAGACGAAATAATTTTGATACCGTGTGACACATACTGCTTTTCACATCAACTATGAGGAAATTGTTATGTTCCAAAATATGTTTTATTTACAAAAAAAAAGTATGCAAGAAAGAAAAAATCGTGTCCTAGAACAGAAAAGTACAACTTTGATCCCTCCTAGCAGGGAAGAAAAGTGCCACTTTGATCCCTCCTAGCTCTAACCTAAGCCCGGAAGAATCATCGTTAGTATACAGCTCGTTGGAGGAAGTGTATCAAGCACTGGCAAACTAGACTCACCTAGGTCCCTTTTTGTTTTGAAACACTGAAAACAATCGCCAATTAATAAGAAATTTGAAAAGTTACGATGCAGGTATTAATTGTACAGGTAAGTATGTATCAGTTTTTAACACGTCTGTCTCTAAAAATAAATATAAATATTTCAAAATCAATATAGTCGTATCGATGTGATACTTTCTGATACTTTCTTAGAAAAATTGTGATAATAATTTGGTACGACCATAGAGAAAAAAATACATAGATTGCTCACTCCATACATCAGTTTTGGTACAGTCAGCAGCAATAGTTGCTAAGCGGGCCAGGGGGCCGATTTTTGAATTTCGATTCGCTCGATTTCGAGTATATCGTCCAATAATATCTCCACTACTAGGCATTTAAATTCTACTAATAGAATTGAAATCGAGTGGTCAATACCACTAGATTCCAAATTTCGATCGCTCGTATTTCAAAAATTAGCATTTCGCCGTTTTCCACCGATTTTCGAGTGCCGAAATCGAGCGATCGAAATTCAAAAATCGGCCCCCAGGGGTTCATAATGATCTTAATACGACTTTATTGTTAAGAGAATAAGAGCGCGTCAAGGTAATTTTGAACACCTCGCCCGCTTAGCAACTTCTGCTGCTGACTGTACCAAAATACTATTATTTTCATAGTCGACATCGAGCATCGAGTAGCGCAATTATCAGTACTTTAAGTAGCAGTAGTAGTCTAATGCTCAACAACATATGACTTTCCGGTCGGTGCTACATCTATTGTCACTTGACAGTACTACTACTGCTACTTAAAGTACTGATAATTCCGCTACTCGATGCTAGATGTCGACTATGAAAATAGTAGTCTTTTTGGTACCAATTAAAACTGATGTATGGAGTGAGCACTCTTGTCTTAGGACTATATTTCTCTATGGTACGACAGAGCTGTAGATTCAGTCCGGAACTCCGGATAAGGACAGCAGCGGCATTATTTTTGTGGCATTACTGCTGGGAGTACTGGGGCCCTGACTTTGGTGCTGTCACTGTTAATTTCCTTGATAAAATTAGTGATGGATTCGTCGTTCTAATCACTTTCTAATCACAGCAGTATACAGTTAGATCAAGAAATGTCTGCAGCGGTTTTGATAGCCCACGCGGTGCAACTGTTTATACGTCATAATTTCATAGACCTTTAAAATAACACTTGCACTGCGCGGGCTATCAAAATCGCTGCAGACTTTTCTTGGTCTACAGCGAATGGTATGAATTTTCTCAAATGATTTTTACGCCAGAGACTCTTTAAACAAAAGTCATTTTTTATTTTGTGTGAGCGGTCGGCTCCCGTTGGAAAAGCAACAATGTCGTTTAAAAAGCAACTGTATCGTGATAGTATTAAGGTTCAAATCTATGTAACAGCTCATACGAGTTGACATGTTTTGGTAATGTAGGACGATCGACCATCTCAATGTAGGCGAGCCCTCATATTAATACATAGATTTGAACCTTAATACTATCACGATACAGTTGCTTTTTGAAGGACATTGTTGCTTTGGCACGTGGCTAAAGCCCGATTTAGACGATGCGAGAACTCGCATGCGAGTTTCATACCATTGCGGGTTTTGATTGGTCGGTTGAATTGGACGTAATCCACAGTCCGCAATATAACTAAAATCGCATGCGAGTTCGCGCGCCGTCAAATCAGCCCTTATACGGGAGCTAAACGGCTCGCATAAAAGAAACAATGGCTTTTGTTAAAAGCGTAGGGTCTTAGGCGTAAAAATAATTTGAGAACATTTATACTATAATGCGGCCAGGTTCTTATGACTCATTTTATAAAGGAAATTGACAGTAACAGCGCCCGCGTCAAGTTCACAACACAAGATATATGGGGCATTATCTATGAAAAGGGGCCTTATTGTCGATGGCGCTTACGCCGCACAGCGTCGCGCGGCATTGTATTTCTATCCGAGTATCGTTAATAATGGCGTAAGCACCATCGACAATAAGGTCCCTTTTCATAGAAAACGTCACATATTATTATAAGTATTTTTGATACACAAGCTTTAATGTTGCAACCTTGACGCAACTGCAGTTACTATCCGAATGTCAGTCAGACCAGTTTAAGCTTCAATCTAGACTAAAATCTATTAGGACACCGTGTCAGTAAGCTTTTGGTCTCTTTCAGTAAAGCCATTCAATTCAATCGACCCGATCCCTATTAGCTTTAGAACTTCGGACACCTCTCTTGAGGGCACAAAGTTAATTGGATTAGGGGAGAGTAGGGTAATGAAGTGAAATAGTGGCCCATAGATAAATACCTTGAAACTAGCATAGTATACACATATTATAACATATTTAAAACTAAAAAAACAGACATTATGGCTGCAACGCATGAGGCAACCCCGTCAATGTAACACGTCAGCGGGTCACAGTGGTCATTTCAGGACAGCCAAATTAAACAATTTTGACAAGTTTAAAAAACAAATATAATTTTTGGATCAACTCGGTTGACCGACAAATAAACCGAGTTGAGACCATAATTTAGAATTTGTAGTTGTAGTAGGTACCTACAAGCGTGACACACTGCTATAAAAATAATATTGGATTTCTTAATTAAACTATTAATCGCGCTACATCACAGTTCACATTAAGTATTAGAGCTTATTTAGACGATGCGAGAACTCGCATGCGAGTTTCATTACATTGCGGTTTTTGATCGGTCGGTTGAATTGGACGTAACCAACAGTCCGCAATGTAACTAAAATCGCATGCGAGTTCGCGCGCCGTCTAAATCAGCCCTATTGATACACTTTCAGCGGCTAGGCGGGAATCTGCTACGGGCTACGACGTAGCGCTACGAGGTATATTTATCAGTGAACATGGGGCGTATTCCGGTTGTAATAACAGGTTTCTGTTCTGGATTTGTTACTGAAGCGATCTGCCAGTATCAAAAGTGACATTTCTTCAACCGGAAACGTCACGTTATAACTTGTTATTATATTACAAACAGAATACGCCTCCAGAATATCTGCTGGAAACGCAGCCTTAGCTTGGTTGATCGTAGATTGTACAGTCACCTGCAATAATATGTTACACAACGAAGGCCGCAAAAATATCTGTCACGATCTTATTTGTAGAGCCATAAGAGCGTGTCACATATTTTTGCGGCCTTCGAAGAGTAACATATTATTGCAGGTGATTGTACAAGGAAAGTATAAAATATAGTTGGTCAAACCAATTTGTCAGTCAGTAAGAACCAGGAAAACTATACTCATCCTTTTCTTTTGAGTGTTAGTACTAGTGTAAGACAAAGATAGTATGATTCTCTCTGTCTATGATTGAAATGAGACAGTCCTTTGACAAACTATATCTTATTTTATCCGAAGCAGTAAATCTCTAACCTCATTCATAATTAAAATCTCATACTCATACATACACGAAACGAAAGCGGAACTTGGCGGAAAACAAGAAATAAGATCACACGCATATAATTCTTCATTTTGGCTTTGATGTAGTCGGGTGAAAAGTAAACAGATAAACATAATTCTTGTAGGGTAAGATCTTCCCGAAATTTTAAGAAATCTCCGGCAGCCGGATACGATATTTCCAACAGGAAAATATAAAGTTATGACTTTCAGAAACCGCCATCTTCCGAATTCTAATTTGTGAGATGTTATTAGTAGCGAGCGACTTATGAGCTTACGGGGGCCGACGCGGCATAATAATGAGCAAAATTATCGATACTGAGTCATGTGTTAATAATATATTTTTCACCTCAGCAGCTCGAACAAGGGTACTTTGCTTCTTAAAAAAAATGAGCAAATTGCGATTTTGCTCACTGGGTGAGACAAAATGACATTCAAGTGACCTTTATAGTAAAATGTCATTTCGACATGCGGGGTCTAATATAAGTTCGAAATACTTGGGTTCTATTATCTCTTTCCCTTTCACACTGTTAACAAAAAGAAACAGACAAAAAAAGTTCAAATGACATTCAACGGTATAATGACGGTTTATAATGGACCCCCGAAAAACGTCAGAACGCATCGTTCCAAACCACGTACGAGTATGAATTCTGAATAATTAATTAATAAAAAATAAAATTTAAGATTTGATAAAAACTGATAAAAACACTATATTTTAGGTATTTTATTGTACAATTAAAATAATGAACTCAAAAAATACACAGATTATCACGCAAAATTAATTATTCTACTTTTAAGACTTTCTACTATAGTTGAGAAATAGTACGTATCCGCAATTCGGACCGTATCTTACGAAGTTTTTTTTATACAAAAAAAAAGTTGTTTATTGAAGTGTCAGTTGATATTCGTTTATAATATGGAAATTATTATTTTACTGAAATTTATTATTACGTTTTGTTTTTGTGTTCGATTGCGGTAATTAAACTTAATTGTTAGTATATCGTAAGAAAACATGAGTGCATAGGTATTAAGTGACGAAGAAGGATTACATTTTTCAAGTTGTCTAATAGGTATGTTCTCACTGCTCAGGTGAAAAATTTTGTGTACTACACGAGATCAAAGTTCTTTACATCTCGTGCGCTTTTGAGTCCCTTACTACGCTCAAGATTCTAAATTAGATTCACTCGCTACGCTCGAAATATCAAACTTTGATCTCTTGTTGTACAAATAACTATTGTGGTCCCGCCTTGAAGCGAAATTCATAAACCTATTAATAAGTATTTTAAACTCAACCATTGGTCCTTGTCCGAACTCATGTCTGCTGAAACTCGTCTTCTGGCCTCCTCAACTCTATTCAAGGCTTAGCCTTCAGCCTTTACACTTGGCTTTTGGTTCGATTCCAACTATGTTTTCCCGCCTCTGGCTTTCGGCGTCGCTTAGGAACGCGCTGAATTCGGAATCTTTAGGCTTTCGGACCTGGGCGTTTAACAATTTACCTTTGGTACAAGTAAAAGTCAAAAATTTACTTTTCACACAGGCTTTTATGGTCGACTGCATTTTTCACAAAAAATTCTTATAAAACTGCATGAATCAAGTGTTTCTGCTTATGCTTTTGGGCGACATCCACGGCATATTTCATCTTCGAATAACGTGATTGGCTAAAGTTGTTATTATCTTTTTGTGCATGTATGTTTAAGAATAGATTGGATCGGGTCCGACAAGCATGCCTGGCGTCCATGACTTTTTCCCTTTGCCTAGTCCATCTATCGATATTCAATCATACCGAGGGATCACCTATAAATGAATATAAATTGGATCCGACGGTACCTTCATATTGGCAGGCTCATATGTCTAGGAATCAAATTACTTCCCAACAACAATGTTTTGCCTTTTCTGTGGGTAAAGCCACTTGCAATAATATAGTTGGTCAAACCAAATTTGTCAGTAGGTAATTAAGAACAAAAAACTATACTCATCCTTTTCTTTTGGGTGCTAGTACTAGTGTAAGTCAACGACATTATGATTCTCTCTGTCTATGTTTGAAATGAGAAAGTCCTTTGACAAACTATATCTTGTAAATCTATAAGATTATGCCATGTAAGTATTTTAAATTTGAAACGAAATCAGCAGCCCCAACAACGACGGCAAAGATTTATCATGGCCATATTTAGAAAAGATGCCGCTCTCTAATTACTGCGACGCGATATAAGGTAAACGTACTAGTGCTCGACAAGCTAATGCCCAATAGATGACACCTTGCTGTCACTTCTATTGACAATGACTTAAGTTTCAAGATGACATGTACCGGGACCGCGTCGAGCACCAGTACGTTTACAATACAATACTCTTTATTGCACACCTCACATACACGTAGTTTACAATAAATGTACAATAACATAAACAAAGACAATAGAGGTAACAACATGCGGTCTTATCGCTTAAGAGCGATCTCTTCCAGACAACCTTTGGGTATCGGAGACAAAAGAATTAGAATATACGGTAGGTGGCGCAAAGAAAATATATGAAAAGTCGAATTGAATATAACTAAACAACACAAAACATTAATATAGATAAACATACTTAAATACGTATAACCATAAACATACATAGACATAAAAAGTATATATTAAATAAAGAAATAATAGTGTCAATATTATAAAAATAAAAACTAAGGTAGGGAAAGATAGTATTCCTTAAGGTTTGATTTGAAGGAGGTAATAGATTGAGAACGTCTTAACTCAACAGGTAGAGAGTTCCATAGTCGAATGGCCCGAAAAGTAAATGAGCAGTTATAAAATTTGGAAGAGGAAGATGGAACAGATAGGAGCAAATTTTGAGAGGATCTAAGAGAATTAACATAAGGGAAACGTTCTTTGAGATAGCGGGGAGTTGCAGGATTAAAAAGTATAAAATAAAGAAAATAAAGTATGTGTGAGTTACGACGATGACGGATAGGGAGCCACTTGAGTTGGGATCGGAAACTGGAAATACGGTCATATTTCCGTAACCCGAATATGAACCGAATGCAGACATTTTGAATGCGCTCAAGTTTATTGAGTTGCTCCTCAGTAAGGTCGATATAGGAGATATCAGCATAATCAAGAATAGGGAGAAGTAACGTTTGAGCAAGCGCAATTTTAGTAGGTAAAGGCAGAAAATTACTAAGTCGCCTGAGAGACCCTATAGCGGCAAACATCTTCCTGCTCACTTCACTCACTTGAGGTACCCAACATAGAGAGCGATCCATAACAACGCCCAGATTTCTCACTTGGGTGGAATAAGGAATTTGGATACCATCAAACACTATCGGACGAAGCTTAGCGAAGTCGATTTTGAAAATCAGTTTAGGGCTGCCAATCACAATAGGCCTGATGACAAATTTTGAAATCCCTTTTATTATTGTCGGTACACTTGTATTGTTTCCGAAAAACACAATATTTCAGCTATACTCATAAGATTTAACATAAATAATTGCATTTTATTATAGCTAGTTTAAAACTCGCGCGAAAACGCCTCGCACGCCATTTGTGACGTCACCATTTGGTTGGTGGTAGGGTGGTAGACATTGTTTACATACTTACAGTTACGAATTTCCCTTGAATCCGAATGATATTGTTAATTCAGCACCATATATTACGATTAGGGATGATAAATACATTACAAAAATTTATAACAATAACTCATTTTAGACAAAAACTCTCACACGGTTGCAATTTAAGATGAATTATTTAGATACAAGTAAATTTTGAGTGAAAATCACCGAGCGCCGGTTTTACTTTTTAATTTTTAATTTTTTCTAGTTACGATAGCCAACATGGCAATGATAGTTCCATTCAGCCAAATAATTAAAAAAGTTTGTTGGTGAAATATCGTATTATTTAGCATTTTATTTAGATAATAACAAATAGATATCTCCTTTATATCGTGTAATAATATTTTTTGGACGTAATAAATGTTTAGTGGCGAAATAACATTTTTTTGCACCTGCGAACTCTTTGGTGAGAACGTATGGATTTCGGTCAATGAGGTTGTCTATGTTGCTCTAAGAAATATGTTATGGATTGATGACGTCACTGTTTGGAACGCTTCTGATTGGCGTTTCAGTAATAATGGCCGATTGGAGAATTTTGCAGTTTTATTTTATTGAATATATTAATAATCCTTCAGTTTATACTGAGATTGGGCCATTTTTTAGAATCATATTAACATATATGTTTCTTTGAAACCATTATTTCCGTGATTCTTTGTTACTTGCAACAGGCCTATTACCTGAGTTTTCAGTGGATTTACTCTAAGGCCATAATTCTGACTCCAATTGGATAAGCGCATCAAGTCAAGATTCGTGCCCTCTATGACTGAATCGAGATCACTAAGAACACCCTGCGAATAAATTTGGAGGTCGTCGGCATAGAGGTGATAATACGAAGAGAGATTAAGAGTGATGGAATTGATAAATATAGAAAATAATAGGGGAGACAGCACACCGCCTTGTGGAACACCAGCCAGCGTGCTGCACCAAGAAGAGTAAGAAGACTCAATCTGTATTCTTTGCCGACGACCAACTAAATAGCTACGAAACCAGTCAATCGCTGTAGCAGACATGTTAAGAGAGCGTAAGAAAGCGAGCATAATGTCAAAGTCAACCGTATTAAAAGCATTGCTAAAATCCACGAGAGTAAGAACAGTAAGCTTCTTATCGTTCATACCCAATAATCGGATGTCATCTGTGATTTTAACAAGTGCCGTAGTAGTGCTGTGGCCGTACGTTTACCTTATATGAATGAAAAGATCAGTGAGGTTACTTCTAGACGCAACTACATAGGTACCTTCTGATAATCATCTTAGGCAGCGGTCGGCAACCTTTTTTTGCGTAGGTTTAGTAGCGTAGTTAACGATGGGTATGTTGACGCGGGCCGCACTTTGTTAATATTTATGACTTTATCAGACATTGTTATTTCTCAATATTACATAGCCAGAGAGGCTCGCAGGCCGCAAGTGACAGTTTCACGAGCCGCATGCGGCCCGCGGGCCGCAGGTTGCCGACCGCCGATCTTAGGGATACTTTCCTGTCTGGGATTTCCTCATTTTTCAAATCTACTATAATAGACCAATTGCTAATTGCGCCAGTTACTTATTTCTTCGTGGGCGATTACTTATGAAGCAGTAGAGGGAGTGTAACATGAAACTCCGTGTACTTGAAACGTTGGTGGATTGAAGAACGGTAGTCACGTAAACAGTGTCAAAAAGTACACTCTACTTCGTGGTATTTTTATTTTTCAACCACTATGAGCTATCGCCCGGGAAGACCTATGTCATCAAAATATTAAAACTAAACGCACAAACCTTTCACTGTAACTATATCGTTGAAATCGGCCCTTAAAACTCGCTAAAAGGTGTCAGAATTTGGCAACGATAAAATGAATAGGTATCACTATTTTACACCAAACACTTCTTCATTTGCGGTTTTACTCTAGCCACAGTAATAAGAAACGTAAAAAAGTTATGGGTCATAAAAGTTTTCGGGTTTCTTTAGCTGCAGCCGGAGATACCTTATTCATATATAAGTTTTCTTTACATCTTCAATTCAATTGTCGACCTTACGAATGGGCTAAGAAGATTCATATTCCAGTAACATTTTCTTGAAATGATCATGTTAAAATAATGTCAACTATGTATTTATTGAGGTATATCGCGAAGGTCGGTTCAGGGACATTCTTAATATATCAAAGGAGGTGGATAATTAAGAACGTGTACAGTATGAAGAGTGTTTTCCTTTATACTCATCTTATACTCGTAATTAACTTAGAACGTGTATCTTTTAAATGATGGAAAACATATTGAGAAAACCAGACTAATCCCAACACAAACAATTACAACAACAAATAATTATTTTCCTCAATAATCTAAGCACAATATTAAATTAAAATCTTTCCTTACATACTCTTTACTTTACGCAGTTTCTACCTGTGGTTACTTGTAATTGGCTTACTGTTTCTATGTTATTACCTAACTTGTTACTCTAGCTTTGCTCTAGCTGTAAGTTTTCCTAACAAATAAAAACTAGTGGCTCTGTGAGCTGTAGACCTCGCGAGCAGAGCTTAAAACTGAATAAATGTATGGTTCCGTTGTTTAGAAGAATTTAGAGAATCTAATTTGACCATAAAAACTTAACTATCAATTGCTTACAAAATTCGGGAATTGGTTTAGATATGCGACCTGTAGAGTAGAACATATGGACATACGAAACAATTTTTGGCTAACATGCCAATTCAAACTTACACTGATATCAGAAAGACATCTAACTGATGTCATTTAGTTATCGTGCATTTCACTCGTTCTTGTCCGTACATGTATTGGCGCAAGCGAGACGCACGATGACTACTAAATAACATGATAAAAATATCATCCCGATGTCAGTGTACGGTCGATGCCCCTTAAGTATCCACGTCGCCATACTAATTGTATAGAAAAGTGGATAGAGTACCTAAGACTAACCTAACATAAGTAGAGTTAGACCAAGAAAAGTCTGCAGAGATTTTGACAGCACACGCAGTGCCAATGTTATTTGTGCCAGTGTCAAAATCTCTGCAGACTTTTCTTGGTCTAACTCTACTTATGTTAGGAAACCAACATTACCTTTGAATTAACCTGTAAACTGCAACTAAGAAGCTTCGTGCGCGAGTGTGGCCCATAATTTCCGAAAATCATTTTTTCTTCGAGGCAATTACTCTGTTCTCATATTTTGCGTTGCCCATAATTTCCCGAAATCATTCATTATCGGTGGCAATTACTCCGTTCCCATATTTTCCCAATGGTTTTTTTCCGCAATCGCCTATTTTTAATATTTTTAAATTAATCTTTTCCTTATAATTTTCGTTCTTTTAAATATCTAGAATAATATTTTCTTGTTACTGTATGTTAATAGTGTAGTAATTATATTTGTTACTTGTAGGTATTTCACATACAACAAATATCAAAAACACTAAAATTAAAACATAATCTAACAAACTACAAGTAAAAAAACCAAACGCTGTCAGCCAATAACTCTAACCTACCTATCTCTGGGAGCAGATTCGTTTTTAGGGTCATCAAAAAAAAAAATAACCCTAACCTACCTATTTCTGGGACAAGTTTCGTTTTTAGGGTCATCAAAAAAAAATAACCCTAACCTACCTATCTCTGGGAGCAGTTTCGTTTTTTGGGTCATCAAAAAAAAATAACCCTAACCTACCTCTATTTGAAAAAAACCTGGTTATTTTTACCACTAGCATTAAAAAAAAGAGAAAATATGGAGATAGAGAACATTTAGTCAGTGAAAAAAAAAACCTACTGGTTATTTTAACTACTGGGATTAAAAAGAAAAGGGAATAAATTGAGAAAGGGAAAATTTCGTCTATGAAAAAATGTCCACGAAAAATTAAATAAAGCGAAGAAATTCCACTGGGAAAAAATGAGAACGGAGTAATTGCCTCGAAGAAAAAATGATTTGCGGAAATTATGGGCCATTTTAGCGAGGCGATCCAAATTAAAAGGCTCTAGGATAATGTTAGTTAGACTTTGAGCCTGGGAAAGCGCAACGTACGAGCAACCTACAGCTAGTTCCCTGAGCCCAAGGTCGACCACTACCCTAGGCAATGTCAACCCCTGCGATTTATGGATGGTGACCGCCCATGCTAACGTAAGTGGAAATTGACTCCTGGAACAGCCATGCCCTTGAACTTAAACCGCTAAAAAAATGTTCAAACAAAAACTCAAACGAATACGCTTACCTCGCGCTTCGCGCTCGCTTGATCAATCAGCAATACGATGTTTAAGTGCAAAAAATAAATAAAAAAAGTTGCATTTACTGGGGATCGAACCGGGTACCTATCCCATATCCTTGCTTGTAAGCGTCTTTCCTTCAGTAAGAATTTAAATATCTAATATAAAGAGAATAGAGTGTATAGGGGACGTGCATGAACTATAGGGGGCAGCACAGGAGCCGTCAGATCTTTGGCGCGAAGCGTAGATGTGTAGTTTATATAGTCCGATGTAGCCCACGAGATGGCAGAACCTACTATGCACAAGGAAACGTACTTACGAGAACGGTAGATGGTAGCACTTGCTTTGGCAATGTACATGTGCACATATGTTTCCGATTCAGGCCACAAGATGGCAGGCCCTCCAACGCGCACGGTCCCTATACGGGGCGTGCGTGAACTATAGGGGGTAGCATAGGAGTCGTCAGATTTTTGGCGTGAGGCGTAAATGTGACGTTTATGCTTCCGATATTGCCCACAAGATGACAGAACCTACTATGCATAAGGAAACGTACCTACAAGAACGGTAGATAGTAGAACTTGTTTTGGCAATGTACATGTTTCCGATTCAGGCCACAAGATGGCAGACCCTCCAACGCGCACGGTCCCTATATGTAGTAGAGGGTTATTGTCATACAAAATTTTGTAGTCACAGTAAATTTACTGCCATCTTTCGATACAGGATTAAAATGAAAATGAAAAAAAAATATCAATAAATGTATGGATAAATGATTTTTTTTATCTTTAGAACGCCATATGATTTTGAACCATGTTCTTTTACTGATATGAGTAAAAATTGTTAAATATAAAATGGTGTCGCCATCTAGACGAGCATAGGCCAAAGGTATGGCGCCGTATATTCAAGAATCACATTTTCTTTAAAGCGCAAAAAGCCATCATCTCTTGCAAAAAATAAACAAATACGCTTAGCCCGCGCTTGATAAATAAAAAATACGATTTCATTCATTTTTTCAAACTAAAAAAATAAAATAAAAAACAACAATTGATACGAAAATTAAGTATAAAAAAATACAAAAAGTTATGTAGCAGCATACAATTACTGGGGATGGAACCAGGGACCTCCCTATGCAAACAAAAAAAGCGAACGTTTCGCAAAATGCGCCATGATAGTTCTTACTAAAGCTGACGAAATTTAGCTACTCATTCTCAAGTAAAAACTAAATAACTAAATACCGCCGAAACCAGCGATACAAATTTTCTGAATTTTTGGCCATTTAATCTATTAAACATATATCAAAAAGAAAAAACTCTTATGATATCGATACGACTATTTGTTTAGGCGACAGGTATCACGACTCCGCCATTTTTAAAAATTTCCAAAAACCGAATTGACAAAAAAATTTCATTTAGTTATAGAATCTGGTCACAAAATTTCATGAGAATCGGTTAAGAATTGCGACCTGTAGAGGAGAACATCCGGAAATACAAAACTAAATATATACCGCCTAAACCAGTGATAATTTTTTTCTGCATTTTTTGCTATTAACTCTGTAAACATGTCTCAAAAAGAGAAAACTCTTATTATATCGATACGACTATTTGTTTAGGCGCCAGGTATCACGACTCCGCCATTTTTAAAAATTTCCATAAACCGGATTGACAAAAAAATTTTATTTAGTCATAGAATTCGGTCACACAATTTCACGAGAATCGGTTAAGAATTGCGACCTGTAGAGGAGAACATCCGGACATACGAAAGCAAAATGCCCGAGTCAAAACGTAGACCTTCGCTACGCTTCGGTCAATAAATACACACAAGAGGTTAGGTAATGGCCAAGCAGAGCAAACAAATTTCATGACAATAGAGACAAATAATAAGACCATAGACTAGGAATCCTCTAGACCGAGTTTAGAGCAATTATTTCATGCAACCGATGATGCCAAAAAATGCGGGGGTGCGCGGGACGAGGTGAGCGAAATCCCGTGTCGTGATTGGTCCGTTCAAATACACGGACGTCACACAAAGACACTTTCGACTCGAACATGGAGTAAAATTACCGTATGCGTGGTAGAGGGGGTAGGGCGACTATGCTAAGTCTGGAGGATGTTTTGTCTGTGAATAAGATAAACAAGTAGTATAAAATTTACTAAATATTACATTATTCGCGAAAGTCGTTGATTTGAGGGCTGAAGAAGTGGTAGGATTTGCGCTGCGGCCGGGCGTCTGACGTAATCGCATAAAGGTGCCAGTTACCCTTAAGGAAATGGACTGTCACCTAGGCGTAGGGGGGTACAGTCGAACCAAGATAGCTCTGAAGTAAGTTTGACGTGGAGAGAGGACGTGTCGCAGTATAGCCAGGTACCTCATGTTTAAATAAAAAAATACTCTTATGCTGACACTTTTACTCTTCTTCATTGTATAGTCTGTGCAGGGTTAGCTTGGTCTAGCTCGAATTAATTCACATCCTCGCAGTTCGTATGCCTAATACTGTCCGTGTAAATACAACCGCAGTAGGTAGGTACGACTCAGCTAGCCTAACCTAACCTACCCCTAAATATACATGTATACCGACGTTTTAATAAAAGCCGAATCGATTATCGCGTTCAAGAGGCTTTGTCGGTCCATACTTATTGTAAAACTTTCGGATTAATACAAACACTAATCTGACTCCATGTAGTTTTTGAGGTTTTCAATAAAATACGCGAGTGAATTCATTTGTGTATGTATTTTTTTTGTATTTGATTGTTATGACCAGGCGGCTTAGCACGGTCGCGTTTTTATCCCTTGTCACCATGCCTGTCACGTTCTAACAAGTATGTAAGTGCGAAAGGGACGCGCATAGTGATAGTCGATAAAAATGGAACCGTGCTGAGCCCGCAGGCATCGGAGTTTTTATCGCACGGTACGACTAATAGCAAGCTATGGAGTCGACATTTGCCATAAATGTAAACTCTTATTCATACTCATACTCATTTATTTAATTTATCTTAAAATGCCTTTAGAGCGGTCGGTCGTGTGTATTGAAGTTCCAGTGGATTTCGTTTGATGAAGAATACTGTTGATATGTTTAAAATAAAATTATGTTTCAATTGGGTGAGTTGTACTTCACAACTCAAGCACACTCTAGCAGATTTTTCATAGTCATATTGTAAATCGTTGTATGGCTCTATCCATGCCAAAATTGCAGCTATTTCTGGGTTAGGCATAATAATTAATTATGGAATAATCCACAACGTATTTACCACTTACAGATATAAATAACTACTACGTTTGCAATCACCAGTGATTGACATATGATAAATACTAATCAATTTTATCAGCGGTCAGTACCTACATGACATTAGGTCTTTCGCAGCGATGCAGTTTGTATAGTTGTATGTTAAAATAGTTGAAGTTATGAATTCATAATGTAATAGAAAAATATTTTTATATATAATTCGACTAAGATAATACACGACCGACCGCTCTAAAGGCATTTTAAGATAAATTAAATAAATGAGTAAGTATGAGTATGAATAAGAGTTTACATTTATGGCAAATGTCGACTCCATAGCTTGCTATTAGTCTTACCATGCGACAAAAACTCCGATGCCTGGTTATGACAGATTTTGGGCGAGCGGAAAGTAATGTAGGTAGGTAGGTACTACACATGATTGAGCTTGAAAGTTACATCTACGAGTAGGTACTCATGTTTTATCAATTTTATGATATGACTGCGTTTTTTTGTATAATAGGGAAAATTGTAAAGCATGAGAGGTTATTACTATAGAGATGCAACGGATAGTTGTTAGGCCGGATACCGGATACCGGATATTCGGCCTGACCTACGGCCGAATATTCGGTATCCGGCCGCCGAATATTCGGCCGTCGGAACTATACCTACATTTCGGTTTTTCAGGTGCGCATTATGCAGGTTTTGACCTGTTTAAATTGATTTAAAATAATAAACGAGTACGATTATAACCGTGACTGTTTCTAATTCCAATTTTATTTACTTACTCCGAAATCAAGCAATGTTACTATCCGGTATCCGGCCGGAAAGTAGGCCATTATCCGGTATCCGGCCGGATGTTAAAATAATGGCCGGATAGGCCGGATACCGGATAGTAACCGAATATCCGGTGCATCTTTAGTTAATGCGAAAAACGGTTAAAATGACATAAGGAGTAGATAAAGAAGTTTGATATAATATAAGTATTAAAAAAAACATAATTGCAGGTTGCCTCGGTACGCCTCCGTTAGTTTAATGTCATAAACTGCTTCATTTTAAATAGCAGACATCATAAATTAGGTTAAGTAAACTAAATTAGGCTCGCTTAATAATTCATTTCACTCTCGAGGGCATTGTAAGTTAATTATTTAGTTTTGGGTCTCGATTAATTGATAGTCAACGGTTCAAGTATTTAATAGTGACAACCCTCTAGTAGTATGTTTTCGTATATTTATGTTTTTCCGATCGCTCACCGAATTGCGCCCGCACTCGGTTCGTTCACTAGAGTCTGATTTACTACAAAATTTAATATGATAGGTGTGGAGCGTAGACTGTAACTTTTGAATATATATTCGTCGTGAAGAGTAGAAACTGCCCTCTGGAATGCGCCGGCCGCTGTGCTGCCTCGAAGTCCGCTTTACCTCCAATTTACCGCTGACAATACTGACATAATAAACGCTATCGAGAATGTAACTTACTTTTCATCACACTTGATCGAGAAAGACCTTATTTCATGCAGGTGTACTGAAGGACAAAGGCCCCAATTGTTCCCGCGGGGGTTATGGATTGTAAAAAAAAGCCATAACTCCCTAGGGAGTTATGGCTCGAATCGCCGCCAGTATCGTATGTCGGGCGAATTTGGTAATGAAAGCAGACTTGTTAGTAATACGGCTTTATTGAATTACGCCGCTGTCTAATGTGTCTTTGTAATCGGGTGAGGACTTACTAGGTGGGTCCAAACCCAAGTAGCATGGAAGTGTCGGCAACATCAATATAGCAGCCAATTAAGAACTTAGAGTGATTTAAGGGACGTATAAGAGTGTCAGAAAAGATTTAAGCTGTATAAAAGGTACTTTACAGACATTATACAGCTCAAGCTGTATAAAATCATTATAAAGGATTCTGCGGAAGCATGGGGTGCTTTATCAGAATATAAAAAATCTACTATAAAACTAAAAGTGTTGTGAGAGACTACAAGCTAATTCTATCGTAAAAGCCGTATACAGGCTGTATTGTACTTGCACTTGGCACTTTTAGCTGTACAAAAGTATCTGTCAACTCCGTTTTAAAACATTAAGTGTTATGAAACACTACAAGCTAATTTTATCGTAAAAGCTGTATACAGGCTGTATTGTAGTATCACTTGGCACTTGTAGCTGTACAAATGTATCTGTCAACCCCGTTTTAAAGCTATTTCTTATGGCGTAATCTTACTCTCCTATAAGAATAGTAGTTGTATAACTTCTGTCTGTAAGGGTATTATAAAACCAAATGAATAAATGGCAGCTATAGTACAGCTTTTTTCTGTATTACTGATAGAGTCGCTTATAACAATCTTTTGGCGTAATTTTACACTCGTATAAGTATAGTAGTGTAATGATTTCTGAAAATAAGTGTATTATAAAACTAAAGGAATATATGACAGTTACAGTCTTCTTCTTCCTCGCTTTATCCCGGCATTTCGCCACGGCTCATGAGAGCCTGGGGTCCGCTTGACAACTAATCCCATGATTTGACGTAGGCACCAGTTTTAGTTTTTTAGTTTTTACGAATGTTTTTAATGAATGACAGTTACAGTACAGGTTTTTTATTTGTTATACGGATCTCTAAAGAGAATTATAACTTATGTACGGAGAACCGAAATACAGCCAAACGAATACAAATATTCTATTATAAAGCTGTTTTAATTACAAAAGCTGTAAAAGACACTCTATTTATTACACAGCACAGCTACTAAGATTATAATGCTCTCCAACTATCCTGTAGGCTGTTTAAAAATTGTCGCCATTTTACAAGAAATAAAAAAACGTATTTGTAAATATAATTAAAGAAATACTTGCAAATATTTAGCAGACTAACGCCGTGTTATGATTACCAGCTAAAATAAATTGTTTAGCCTTAGAATTAATATTTATAAATATTTTTGATACTCTAACCTTAAAAAGAAACAGTAACTTTACCGATTTTTGATATTTTCCTTATGGTTTCTCTTTGTTATTTTGCAGGCGCGTAAATATTTTGCCAGAAAAGATACACAGGTTCACAATAAATAATAATCCGCACTTACCAATAATGTAAAATTCCATTCAAGTCCTGTATAATATTTACTTTTACTTTTACCATCCACTATAACACTTTATTGTCGCCATTACTATATTACGAATGAACAAGATTAAGACATTTTAGTTTCTTAAATGATTATTATTCTCTTGTAATTCTTTCTTATAACTAATTTAAAACTTATATTCTTATATCGTACTTATAAGAGATTATCTGTAGTGTTAAGGTTTCCGATTACACCGAAATATAGCTGTAATGCAGCTATTATGCAGCTTATGTATTGCTTATACAGCTACTCTACAGCTCTAATAACGCCAAAGGCTGTATAATTTGGGCCCTTTTTTTACTTATAAGGGCTGTATAAGCGCTTATACAGCCTTTGTACAGCCTAACTGTACAGCTTATAGTATAAAAATAAACTTTAATACAGCTTATATACAGCTTGCAATGCTACTTGGGAATAACATAAAAAAAAAAATTGAAAAATTTGTCACTTACTAGGTTTTGAAATGGGACAGCCGAATTGTCAGTGTACATGACAGTTGATACACTTATTTAACGACGTAGAATTATAGTAAGACGCCTGAATATATTTATACACGGTGTGGCCTGTAACACGAGCAAAGAATTAAAACATAGATTGTACTCCTCAAACGGTGACACTTTTGTTCAACAACTTTTTAAAATTATGAAGTATTTAGACTCCCTATTTTTCATACAAAATAAATATTATCTTCAATGGACGCCATCGCCACGCCATATTATTGTGATTGACGTTGCTTGTCACGCCTTAAACATAACAAAATTCGCAATTCGCAATACATTGCGTCTTAGAATAAACTTTAAAGTGTAATAAAAATCAAACCACAAGTTATTTTTAAAAGTCGCTGAACAAATGTTGGTCAGTATGAGGAGTACAGCCTACAGTTTAATTTTTTGCTCATGTTACAGGCCACACCCGGTAGAAGCTTGACGTTTAAAATAACACTTGCACTGCGTGGGTTATCCAAATCGCTGCAGACTTTTCTTGGTCTGTCTCTATCATGTTAAGCTAAACGTTCATCTTCCGGGAGTCGTTCATCTTTGGAGGCCACAAGCCTACAAACATAATTATAATTTTATAATTCAAACTCATTATTTTATAAAATCTTAAATAGAATGTTATGTTTGTGGGTGTAAGCAAGCACTTTCTTTTATAAGTACAATCAACCAAGAAGACCTGCCAGTGGCTAGTGACCCTGCCTATGAAGCCGATGGTCCCGGGTTCGAATCCCGGTTACGCCATTTATTTGTGTTTTCCGTATTTAAGTATATACATCGAATTTAAACTGTTGTAAGACATACTAACATTAAATAATTTTACGGTTTAGACTCACTTGTTTTTTTTGTTGCTCGCACTGTTAGTGCTTGAGAAAGGAGACCTAGGCTCTCCGAAACATGTCTCGCGAGTGACTTAAAACAAGTGAGTCAAAATTATTCAATGTACTTAAGTATATAGGTACATATTTTAAGTATATATTTATCAATTTAAGTATGTAGGTATTACAGTATTAGCTTTGCTTAGTTTGTGGTTTGGGGCTAGGTCGATCTGTGTAAGGTTGTCCCCAAATATTTATTAACATTATAAACGTTCTTTCGACTATTACAACTAACAGTCGAAAGAACGTTTAAAAGAATCCCAAACAGTGACCATATTATTGACAGTTTGTTTATATTCTTCAGTCACAGCGTAGTATGTTGCAGGGGACGACAACCTTTCAGGGAGAGATAACTCAGGATTTTTGAAAAAGGGTGCAGAAAAAATGTATACGACAGTGCTTATCAACACCTGACTTTTCAATTCCTCTTGGAATTGTTCGTAGGAACAAAACTTGTTAACGTCATATCCACAGAGAGACAGAAATTCTTTCAGTTCTGCGTAATATACGTCTACCAGCTGGTGGAAATGATTTCTTCGCAAGTCCCCGGAATCAGTTAAGAATAAATACATGAAATCGTGAGCTATCGAGCCGTATCTTGACCACTGGAAGTCTATTGGTATTCCTTCTATTGGCTTGCCGTTCTAAAACAAATAATAAACATTAATATCAAGGCTTTGACTGTCGTAAACGTATTATTACATTGCCGGACGGGCGGATACCGATAGTGAATCACTAAAGGATTTGTGCGAGGAGATCTATTGCGAATCATCTAGGTACAGTCAACAGCAGAAGTTGCTAAGCGGGCCAGGTATTCAAAATTATCTTGACGCGACTTTATTGTTAAGAGAAATTTTGAACACCTCGCCCGCTTAGCAATTTCTGTTGCTGACTGTACCTTAAATTAATTATGTATACTCGTAGAACCTTTCGAGAGTACATATCAGATTTAAAAGCAAAATTTTGTACAAAGTAAGTATGTCCTGAATACCTAGATTTATTTTCCAGTGCTCCATAAAGGTGAATGGTCTTACCTTATATTTGAACATGTGGTTATTATGCCAGTTATCGCCGTGCAGAATGGCCATGGTTTGTCCAGCTTTCGAAAGTTCAATATGTTTTTTAAACGAATTTGTTCCCGCGGCTGTCTCAAATCGTTCCCGCAATGATTCGTCTGTAATGGCATTTAATAATTGTGTCATAGTATATTCCCCATGTTGGATCAAACATTTGTCAGTGAATTCTCCTCCGGGTAATGGCGTACATAAGTGTCCACTTATTTGGTTCGCCATTTCTCTAAATCTTTTCGGATAGCGTTGTTCGTAAATGAAAGACAAAGCATGTAGCTTTGCCATAGTTTGGAGCATGATTACAGCATGGTCGTAGTCTACACTCTGTATAGGCGCTACACGGAATCCTTTCTTAGTTAGGTCGTCGAGGATTAACATTTCCTGTCTGAAGTCGTCACTGAATCCATAACATTTAGGGAGAATGCATCTCATTTCCTGCGGCACACATAACTTGAATTGATCCTGCAGGTTATCGAATATTGGTACGATTTTGTTGTAATACAAAGTTTCTCTAAGAAAGTAGTTTCTTACTGGCATGGTCGCGCGAAAGGTTAGGTTGGTGGGGGCGCACTTGATGACTGTCTCCAACACCTGCGGTACTCCATCCTTGTTGACCGCACTGATGATGGTGTGAAATATTTCGCCAGCAATTCCGTCACCTTTCTTGGGTCCCGTTTCGAACTGGATATTAACATCAGAGAACCCTTTGCTGTGGAACATATCGATCACCCTCCTTCCGAGCTCATAGGTGGTTTTCGTTTCCATTGTTTTCCAAACTGTTACAATTAATGGTGTTAATCCGATTAAATAGCGTAGGTTCTTGTTCCTTGCCGGAGATCGTAACAATGGCGGCTGATAACTCGTTTATTTAGCTTTGTTATCTTGGCAAGAGTAAATTGAGTGTGATCATATGACACAAGGTGACATATTTAATAGCAAAGATTACCTTAAGATGCACATAAATGATTGAGTAACAACGTCAATATTTATAACGAACATTCTACACATAGCTATAAAAAACTAGTACCTACACGCGGCATTAAAGCCCTATATAAATTACCTTTAGATTTATTCAATTCGAATTATTCAATATACATATTGTCCTCTCGGGTGTGCTTTACTAGTCTAAAATAGCAATCGTGTAAGATTGCAAAAAAATCGAATAGGTAGGCTTCAAATGGTTTTGTGAAGTCGGTTGCTTTCTATTAAATATTTTACGAATTTACCTGAAGGTTTTTTAAAAACCTTTATATGAACTACTTGTTTACTTAAGCATTGATATAAATTATTAAGTACCTTCCTAACCTATCTATCTATGGTAATCAAGTTTATTTTATAGGTACATTGTTTTGTAATATTTAGAATCTTCCATTTTGATTGTATTCAAAAGAAACACGATAATTGTGCAACACTTGTTCTCTGGTAAAGGATGACTCACGCTAGACCAGGCCGGGACCGGGCCCGAGCTGCCGGCGCTTCGTTTTCTATGGAAAGCACCACGTGATCACCAATATATGTTTATGAGTTCGCTCAAATCAAAGCTAAGAAGGTAATAGGAAAATAAATATTCATTCCAAAATTTGAGTGTGGACTTACTAAATAAGGCTCCTTCCAATTTGTACTATTTAAGACACGGAATCATCAATATCACAAAACGAACCCGAATAATTTCCCCGGGCGTATTGAAACCTCTTAGCCGCGACATTGCCAAGTAAACTGCCTCGAGGTTTTGATGTGATGCAACAAGTTTGGACTAATTTCGAGCCTTTGGTGCGGTTTCGCAAGTTTTGTTTACTTTTGCACTTACGTTTGTTGTTCCTACCGCACTCGTGTAGAGGTTTAATTTGTCACTTGATAGTTGTATTCCATTTGCAAAGAGCGGCTACACACACAACAATAGTTGTCTAGAGTTAGACCAAGAAAAGTCTGCAATGATTTTGATAGCATACGCAGTGTAACTACGTCATAATTTCATAAACGTTTGACGTTTAAAATAACACTTGCACTACTACGTCATAATTTCATAGAAGTTTGATTAAAATAACACGCGTGGGCTATCAAAATCGCTGCAGACTTTTCTTCGTCTAACTCTATGAGTCCTGAGACCCGGAAGGTTAGGAACTTGGAAGGTTACAAAGGGCATTTCCAACCAGCTTCAAGTCGTCGTTAACCGATGTCTTCGTCGAATTCTCGGTATTTACTGGCCCGAGACCATCTCGAATGAGAACCTCCGAGAACGTTGCCACGAAATCCCGATCGACCAGCAGATCAAGCGCCGTAAGTGGAACTGGATAGGACACACACTCCGGAGGGGGCCCGACCATATACCTAAAGAGGCCTTAGATTGGAACCCCCAAGGAAAGAGAAAGCGTGGCCGTCCCAAACAAACCTGGCGGCGTACGATGTTAGACGAGGCGAAGAAGATCGGGAAGTTTTGGAGCGAAATGAAGCGAGAAGCTCAAGATCGATGTACATGGAGAGTCACTGTGGACGCCCTCTGCCCCATCTAGGGGACATAGGATCTTAAGTCAAAAAGTAAGTCACGTAGTGTAACTACGTCATAATTTCATAAACGTTTGACGTTTAAAATAACACTTGCACTACTACGTCATAATTTCATAGAAGTTTGATTAAAATAACACGCGTGGGCTATCAAAATCGCTGCAGACTTTTCTTCGTCTAACTCTATGAGTCCTGAGACCCAGAAGCAGTTGCTTTGTTTTTGAATTTGGAATCCTTGGTTACTCAATAAAAGTTCAGAATAGATGTACAATTTAATCGTCAAATAATTATTCAAGCAGTCAAAACAGTTTAAGATTTCTCGGTGTTTTTTTTCACTGATCATCTGTGAAAATATTACGTGACAGAATTATTAATATTGTAACGAAGCACGGGGCGAGGCAAGGCGAGCGGGTATTCAGTATTCGGAGTTTTAGAGAGATGGCGCTGTAATAGATAACTCGATTTTTTAACCCCCGACGCAAAAAGACAAGTGTAGAGCAAGTGTAGGTATAAGTATGTCTGATCTGTCTGAAAAGTGTTTGCAAGAGTCCTCCGTCTAAGTTGTATAACTCGGCACTGACTTTATTCACAAATGTCTAAGAAAATATGTTTATTGTGGCAATCCAACACTGTCATTGCAAAATTTGTGCAGAGTTAACTTGGTCCGACTATAGGTTGTATATTCCAAAATTCAAACGTGAGGCATATTCTGATTGTAACAACTGGCTATGAGTTTGATCTGGATTCGATTTTGATATGATCTGTAAGCTGTCAAGAGTGACATTTCTGTCTGTCGGCTGCCCGATCATATCCATTACAGTTTCAGAACAAGAACATAAATACAGAAGCAGGCTCCTGATACGGCTGCTGGGCAGAAAGGCCTCACGCTAGAACGGTCCGGGTCCGGACCGAGACGTCCGACACTTTAGTTTTTCTTTAAAATGCATCATGTGATCACCGTTCAGCCGTCATAGAAAACGATGTGTCGGAAGCCTCAGCCCGGATCTGGACCGTTCTAACGTAAATCATCCATTATTGTAGCATGTGGGAATCCCTAGGGGTAACAGCAACATGATTATTATTATTACACAAGTGTAGCAGCTACCTTGTAGGAAGGATAGAACGCGAGCAAGCTCGTACAGCCAGAGTTCATAAAATATCAGCAACACAGATTATCTCCATAGATTCCGCATAATGAAACATTATTTATCACTACACCTTATAAAACAAAGTCCTCCGCCGCGTCTGAATGTTGGCGATAAACTCAAAAACTACTGAACGGATTTTCGGTAGGGGTAGGTGTAATTTGTTAATGTTTTGTGTAACCCGTGCGAAGCCGGAGCGGGTCGCTAGTTATTTATATTTTTGTCATACACGTTTTTCCGGTAATCAAAAGGTACATTTATGACACAAATGCCTATAATTTTGATAAGGACAATGAGGCCAAATCCGTCATACGGGAAATTACATCAACAAGCATTTTTTTCTAAAACAGTACACAATTCGCTGCCCCAATATTACAGGGTTCTATGTTACATTTTCAAGATAGTTGAAATTCGACTTAATGTCACTATGACAATGTTCAAATTTCAGTTCGATAAAAGTGAAACATAGAACCCTGTAATATTGGGGCAGCGAATTGGTAATTTCCTGGCAGCGATTGCTGTTACTTTCACCACAACTTGTGTTGTGACAGTTGTGACGTTGAGGCAGTATGTATGAAAGTGCGAAGTTTTGAATAAAAACAAAATAAATCGTACTTTTTTATTAAAATAAAACATATAAAAGTTTGTTCATTAAGGTCTATGCTACCCTTCGAGCAACACCGGCTTCCGACACATCGGAAGGGAGGGGCCCAAGCGATATCTCACCGTACAAATCTTTCTGCCATTTTTCGCGGGGGGAAAGGTGCACACAGTCGCACTTCTCACACACTTACATACAAAATCCAATCTGAAATGACGACACAAATACATAGAAAATGACACACGTCAAAGACAAATCTTGCAAACCTCGATCTCTTTTTGTGTACGGACGAGTGACAAGTGTCACAACACGCACACTAATACATTTTCGTTGAAGTGTGTTATTGTATTCTGAGAGATGAGAAGTCGGATTTGTCGCTCGACCGATCCGCAATTTGTACTGAGCGAGCAAAATCGATAAATCCAACAATTACATGAGACTAAAATATAATAATTGTGTTTGAATGTAATTAAACGTATGATATGTAAAAAAAATATTACATGTGAAATGTAACACTTTCTTTTTGTAAATGTGATGTCCCCGGCCTCTTTTTATAACAAAAAACCGAGCAAACAGGCATTTTTGTGCAGCAGTGTTCACGCGCGCGTCTGGACTCGGTCTAGTGAAAAATCCAAGTGCAACTAGTTTTATTACCCGCGCTAGATTAGATTGACGCGCTAATCTTGTACCTCGGCACAGGGGAAATAGTGCGAATGCCGCCTCCCTTCCGTGTTGCTCGAAGATCCTACCCTTAAAATATGTAGGTAATCGTATCAAAAACAAACTCTGTAGGTATGCGCCATCTAGTATGAGATCTGTGGCCAGACGCCGCTAGATAGAGCTCACATTAGCCTTGTGGTTTGGCTCATCTCATAGTAAGGCGAACCTTAGTTTAGAAATGATGAAGACTTTAGTAATGTTATAAGACACGAGTGACACGACTGTTTCTTGTCAAAGATCGGGTTTTCTTAAGCTTGTTAGACACTCGAGACTTAAATAAGTGTTTAATTTCTAGAGATGATATAATTATTATTGATGTTTTTACTGTAAAGATTTTGATTCTGATACACGTAGAATGCCAATACCGATCTATTTACATAGGGCCTTTACCAAAATAAAACAAACCTTCTAATTTTTAGGTATTTATAAATAGTTAATGAAATATAAAAGAAAAACTTAAGCCTAGAAATATTTTCTGCGTAGTATCGTACAACTGTGCCGAGTTTTTTAAATATGTATATTAAAAGAGTTGTAGACCCGCTCTATTCTGCCTCAGAGCCATAAGACTTGACATTGATAAATCTATAGTAGGTACCTACACAATAAAATAAATAAATTTATCATTTATCATGCTCTGAGAGTGGTTCATTATTTATCAAATGACTATGAAGCGGGTTGGATGATATACGTTTCGGCCCTAGGCAGTGTTACTACACTTTCCTTATAAGTCAAATAAAATTTCAAAATAATACGTTAGTATTCGGTTATAACTATAGTTGTGCAATTCTCAAGAACGTTCTCTGTTTTTTATGGAGGACGTTTTCGCTCGAGTATGATCCCCATAGAAAACGGAGAACGTTCTCGGGAACGTCACAACTCTAGTTATAACACTGATCCCAACGCACCTTAGAGGTTGTAACTCGAGTGTATGGCACCCCTTCTGAATCAACCTGCCTTTCATCCCTTGGTTAAAAATCTAGTTACTATTCAATTTAACTTTCGTTCGTTATGCGTGCAGCCCAGTGTAGATTAACAATCATTTAGAATTTGTATAGATAATGTTGTGTGGCACTGTTTTATACCTACATCGTTGTATTATTCACCCGAGCAATCACCGCCGCGAACCTGTGTGCCGCTTATGTAGCAATTAATTATGAATACTACAATTTGAAATGTGGCCTTCACCTTTGAATTTTGGTTTGCCTAAATATGTATCTATTTAAACGTAAGAGTCTTGATAACTGGAAAGTTATTAAATTTAATAATACCTTAGTTTACTAGAGTTATATCGACCGGGATACGAACGGTGATTACCTAAGGTTGATATAAGTCTGGTGAAATTAACCGTGAATCATTCAAAAATTCCTAAGTTTAGTCTATATTTTGTTTGCCAATTATTTTATTACGATCAAAGTTTATAGGTCTAGATTTAATAAGAGCTTAGATTTAGTAACTAAATTAGAGTAAGATTCAGATAAATGTAATTTAATCTCAGTCCTTCATAATCTAATGATGACATGAAATATTCAGCAACCAAAGTTATAAATTCTCTGGAATAGAAGCTTCAGCTTAGTAGACGAATCAATTTGCAAGTAAAGAATTTAAGAATAGTTACCAAGACGTAACGTGGTTAAATTTTATATTAATACCTCAATATTCACAACATAACGTCGCAAGGTAGGGGAGATGTGGGTATAATGATCCCTCGCAGTAAAAAAGATTCCCCATCGTATCTGAGCAACTACTGGTGCCATCTATCTAAATATGCAATAAACGTATGCCCCGTGACCCCGCCAGTTGCCTCTTAAAGTGTCATGACGGTACCAGCATGCAGCGAGATTTTATTAGGAAATAATTAAAAAATAAGTATATGTGTAATATACGGTATGCCTATTTTCCGAATCCCATTACTTTTAGCATGTTACGTTTTATTCAAATTGTGTTTCACTGTCGGATCTTAATGATGTTTAGCTATACTTTAACGATGTTTACACTGACGCAAGTTTTTTGAAAGTTATATGTTTTCAAATTTGGTGTTTGAGGTAAAATGATTCCTATTCCTAGGCATAAAATGATCCCTGGTATCATTTTACCCCCTAAGTAATTTACTATGAGCATTTCCTGTACAGGCCATAACATATCATGTCGCGAATTTATGTGCACAAAGCCACTTACTTCCGAAAAAATGACCTTAGGAAGAAATGCTAAGGGCTCTTAATGCGATTAAATTATGGATTGCCTTTTAAAATACATAGCAAGCAAAATCTGTGGATCTGACGGCGTTAAAAATAAGGCCAAAATAGTAAAAAAAATAGCACTCATCTTCTGAAAATAACGAAACGCTGGAATCGACTGACTTAAATGATTAAGACGAAGAAATCTTGATATTACAAAGGAATCATCTGTGATTATTTTAACTCTACCCTAGGGATCGTTTTATACATACCTATGTATTAAATGATCCTTTCCTTAACCTTTAGAAAAAATAACATAGTTATTTAAATATAAAAAAAACACGAGAAATAAGTATGCAGTTACTTAGTTAAGTAAATGGACTATTCATAAAAACCTAAATCTTGTGTTTTTGTCTCCAACTGTGAACACAGTAAAGTTTCTTCCTTAACCCTTCAAGTGGCGGTCAACCCGTGAATGGTCGATGCGAAAACCAGTAAACTGTCATCCACCAGTGAGTGGTTAATGAGGTGTTGACGTATTTAGAGGTGAAATTGAACGCATTTAAGTATAGTTACGCTCTTCTAGCGCCCAAAATTAGGTAGCGAGTTAGAGAAGGATAGTATACCATAAGAAACACAAAAACACTTGGTATAAAATTTGTTGGTGAGGACCATTGATTCGGGAGCGACCGCCTAGTCCGAGGTCAGTCTCGTTTTTTAAGAGGTTGGTTTGTAAAAGAAATTGTATCTTAGGTATTTTTTATTGATTTAATCTTAAAGATAAAAGTCTTCCTTTGATAATTAAATAGCAATTACCTCCAATAATCAATTAGTTTTATGGTGGTAGTCATTTTTAACAAGGAAGTTGGAAAACTGTCATTCTTCCGGAGTTTGATTACGTCTGGCCAAATGTATAAACATTAGAATAATTTAATTGCTATTTCCAAATAGCCTATATAACGTTGATTCTAACAATATGTGATTTAATATTGTTAGAATTCTTTCAAACATAGAAAAGCTTAAATCGATGATTTTGTAAATTTTTCTTAATCTGCGCTGACCACCCACCGGGGCCCCGCCACTTGACTACTTTTCGCGTTTTCGGTGGCGCCACTTGAAGGGTTAAGGGGATCATTATACCCGCATCTCCCCTAATATTCGTTTCCTAGCGAGCGAGTTACCTCGAAAAAGTAAATGTGCAGAAGCTTAAGGATTATCTTACTCAGAATATCTACTTTTTATACCCACACTATAAATAATATTAGATAATGTTAGTTTTTCCCATATTGCCTTAGATGGTGTATCCCTACCAGTCTGCTCTGTGACGTCAAAGTGACGGAAACATCGACCGAGACGTGAAAAATAGAATAAATGTGGGATGGATGAAATGGCGACAGGTCTCTGGAACAACTTGCGATCCACGAATGCCCCTTAAATTTAAGGGGAAAATATACAGAACGATCGTGAGACCTGTTGTAATGTATGGATCAGAATGCTGGGCGTCGAAAGTAGCGGATGAAAGAAGAGTGCACGCAGCGGAAATGAGAATGCTGAGATGGATGTGTGGAGTGACGAGAAAGGATCGTATTAAGAATGAGTATATAAGAGGAAGTTTGAAAGTAGCTCCAGTAACGGAGAAAATGAGGAGTACTAGGTTAGCGTGGTATGGGCATGTAATGAGGAGGGATGAATGCCATATAGGCAAAAGAATGTTAGGGATGAATGTTGATGGACGGAGAGCGTATGGTAGACCCAAAAAACGATGGATGGATTGTGTGAAAGAGGATATGAGAAAGAAAGGAGTGAGTGCTGAGGAGACGAAAGACAGAGGAGAATGGAGGAGAAAAACATGTTGTGCCGACCCTACATAACGTGGGATAAGGGCAGGGGAAAGAAGAAGACTATAAATAATATTAGAATCGTGGTTTAAGTAGATTGGAATCATTGGGGCGAACGATAAAATCACCTAACAGCCATTCTAATTCAACTGAGTGGATATTTTGGCGTCTATCATTTCAATACATTATACCCTCTTAGTAATACTGCCGGCCTAGCCAAGGTTACAATCGCTATCGCTTCAACAACGAAAAGCATTATGTCTCTCTATCACTGTTCCATATTGGTGTGACAGTGACAGTTGCGTTTCGATCGCTACGGAGCGTAAGCGATTGGCATCTTGGCTACGCGGCCTGATTCACTAAGCGTACATAATTGTAAGTGACATTGGAAAATAAGTTTGAAATTGGAATTTATTGCTGTTGCATAAGCAATTATTCAATGAATTCAACTAAGTTGTTTTCATGTAGATATGATAAGTAAGTTATATTCTAAAACTCAGCGTATAAATACCTAGTTAAGGTTTTTATAATAAGTGGAGAGACAGAATCTTAATTTACTAGAGAAAAAAACGTATTTATTATATTTTATTTAAGTTCTACGGCATATTATTATGTATTCACATAAAAGTTACTCACTATTTTTGCACGAACGTATTCAAATGTCCTACGAGAAGCGTCGGCGTGCACTGCCTTGAAGACATTTCCAACGTATTCGTACCTACTTGGCAGACGTATTTCCATATCCCATTTGCTACATCCCGTTTTTGACCTTGACTTGTTCTAAGATACGTACCTATATGTTCTTTGACCTTACATGACGATATATTTACATACAGTTTACAGCGCACATACCTAATATTAAAGACTAAGTGACATTTAACTAAGTACCTACTTCTTGTTTATGACTGTCAACTGTCGTTTACCAACTGTGACTTACATACCTACCTACATTGTCCTACATATTACAAGTGTGGGTGGGTACTTAATTAGATGCACTCTACCCTCGTCCCTAACAATATTGTCTTAGAAAATCCTTAAAGTTCGGGAGTTTAAGAGGCTTTATTTAAGCTTTCACATAAACCACACCCTAAAAAGCATTTTAAAGATTTAAAATGTCAAATATTGCCTTCCTAGCAATCTCAAAAGTAATAAAAGAGTACCTTTAGTAAAGTTAAGAGACATAGCAGAGATTTTCATTGCGTATTTATTTTTTCCGGAATGTAGTGAGTAATCCCGTAAATTGCAGCGTTGTCCGGAACACTCATGGCTAATGCCCGTCCACTTTGCCCGGTCATGAACGGTCCTGAATACTTAATACATATACTTACTGCTGTACTGCTCGGTATCGAGTTGGTTAGAACTAGAGTTTTATGGGTCCAAAATTAAAAATCGATCTTATTTTACTCTTGAAACGTGAGTGCTTTTGCAAAACATTCTGTACGGCTACCACCAGTTTTGACATTGACATAACGCTCACGTTTACGTAATTTACTTTCTGTACATCTCGCTTGCACTAATATGCCAGTACGAGCGAGATGCAAAGAAAGTAAGTTACGTAAACGTGAGCGTTATGTCAATGTCAAAACTGGTGGTAGCCGTACTGAAGTAGGTTTAACGCAAAACTAGAATCATTTGTAATAGATACCTACATACTTCCAAATCGGCTATACAGGGGCCTAATTCGAGACGTACTAATCTGACATTTCGAATTCACACCAAATCATCAGTTCATTGTATCGCATGTTCGTCGAATCGCATTCCTGTTGATCAAAAGACGTTGACGTATCGTCTACAACTCTACACACAAATATGACAAAACCTTAGAGGATATAACCAAACGGAGTAGCCATTAACAGGCGTTCCCCTCTGTCGAAATAGGTGGCCAATGGTCATACACATTTTATGGACTGACGTTTATCTGACAGGGCTATTTTTACGTTACGTATACATTTGACGTGCCCCTCTCCCGCAAAAATCGGCAGATTGTATTCAGTTTTGTCCTTATATCCTCTAAGGACAAAACTGCATAGACAGATTATCACGTAGGTTTACATTCCGTCAAGTTCCAGTGTGGCCAAGAATTTGCTCAAAAAAATTGTCTTTCATTTTATATTTTCATAAAAATGGCTGTATAAAATCGTGGATATAAAGCGGGTGCCGTCTATCGTAGTATTTGGATTAATTGGAGTGGTTTAATTCGATTGAGTGAAGGAAATAATCCCGTAACGTGCCATAGAAAGAAAGTGCAGAAAGTTTCCAAAACCACGCCACCGCTCTTCCGGAAATAGTCATGCTCTTTAATAACATTCATAACTTGCAAACTAACAACACGAAAAGTGTAAAACCATCGTAGCTTCAACGGCTAAGCAAACAAGGCCAGCTGAAAACTAATTAGCTTACTGATGGGTCTCTCTGGGAAATTGGCTGATCTTTCACTGAATAGTTTATTAAATACCTGAACCGCTTCCATTATATTAAATCGCGAACGACCTAACTGGGAACTGACCATTACTACTAGATGGACCACCTATACCTAATATACCTATATGACAACTCGCGTTGACCACTTTCACTTACACTAAATTGCACAATTAATATTCGGAGATCTACTCGAGTGGTTTTCGTTAGGTACGTGTCATTTCTAATTTGCGTCCCCAGGGCTTGAAGCTTGTGATTACCGCTAATTATTATACTATTAGGAGTATTATGTAAACACTGTTTATTTAACTAATTCATTTGACAAAATTAGTTAAAAAATATTAATCGGAAATAATTTTTTTTTGTTATTAACAACGCATGGTTTGGTAAAAAGTTATAGGACTGAACTGCTTATAGGAAAGTTAGGTTAGAACTGCGTCCCTTACAGAACCTAATACTTGCTACCAGAAATACTTTTCTGGTTAGAATAAAACTTCGACCCTCACAGAAACTAACTGCTGCCAGAAAAGTAGGTTAGGTTAGGTTTCAAAAGCAACTCACTACTTTTTCAAAAACTTTTTTTGAAGTTACCATTGCGAAATCGTTTCGATGGCGAGCGTCAACAGTGAGCAACTGCCATAGGAGTTTCTCCCGCCTATCTACTTATGGATTCTGCCTTTGCTGCCGCTCGTCACCGATGCTGTAGCCAAGCTTTATGATGCAGAATCTATCTCAGGCAGTCTATATCACCAGGTCATCAAATATATATAAAGCCGAGCAACAACCTTGGACCCGAGGGAATAGAGAGGGCACGTTTTGGATATTGTGCTCAAAACAACACTTTTTATGTCGTTTTTATGAATTTTCTCATTTTTTTAATCAAAGCACAGTACTTATCATGAAGTACCTATAGCTAAAATTGACATTATTTATAGGTGATTTCTGACTATTTGGAAAGTACCTATAAAACCATGGACAATTTATTGTTAAACTGAATAGCTGGTTGGCAAAACAATATTGAGCATCTATTATTTTTCAAAGATAACATGATCCTCTTGCTCGCATATTGAAAGTATATAAATAAAGAACTTAATATTGGGAGATAGGAGTAGTCGAATTTTGTTGTAACTGAGCACATAGTTTAAAGAACCTATATTATGTACCGGTTGAAAACACACTTTATTTTATGTAAATTATTTACATAGTCCTATAATCACTTTTATCCGATGATCATATTTATATACCTAGCAGTGGCGGCGTGTGCATAAAAGCCGATTCCCACCGGCTTGCCTGTTTTTTGACGTTTGAGCAGAGTTGTAAAGGAAATATGTAAGCCAAATTATGGCACCATTTCCCACCGGCTTGCCTATGGATATGTTTGACGCGCCGCCACTGATACCTAGTCATATAATTACTCTTATCTTGTTTAATCTCCACTTATGTGACTATGTATTTCAAACATGATAATATAATTCATAATTAGCTGTAACTAGATATTAGGTAGCAAAGAAGACTACAGAATATCTTTTCTCGCTTCCAGTATGATTTAAACGAGGCGAGCCGAGCTTCAAAACACCAGCGTTGTTGTGATTGCTTTCTCCCTGAGACTCTCAAGGCATTCATCATCTTTTATCATTTTTCATTTAACAGTCTGTCGGCCCGCTAATCTGAACTGGGGCAGAATTATTAAAAGTTATGTAATATTCTCAAGTCACGTGCTGAGAGTGCGGAATATTTGCGAGTTCGGAAGTTAAGAGGTTTGGCACGTTTAGCTCGATCATTTAACAAAACAAACGACTATCCGGGGCACAGCTGCAGCAGACCTATGGGCTAAATATTTTATTTCAAGTTGTACAGTTAGCATCAAAGTATAGTGGATCAGGCTCTGTACGAGAAATGTTCTAATAAAAACTCCCTGTAGGTTTCTGTAGATATGTTAACCTTTTCGACGCCGTGTCAAACACAAAAGCTGTCACGCGGACGCCACGTCACCGAAGTGTCAAAACTGAAATTGAACTTTATGCATATGCACGTCGGTCCACGTTGCTCTGTGGTCTGTGACCAATTAATCAGTCTTTGGCGTTGAACTTGCGGTGGGGATATATCGGTCACTGGGTCATTTTTCCGTCAACGAGATGACATGTGCTTATGACGTCATAATAGAAGTGCACTAATGAAGAAACGTCAAATGTGCAATGCAAATTTTTTGCTGTGTCACTCACGAGAAAAAATGGTGGTCGGCGTTCGGTCACGTGACACGCAAATAACAAAACTACTATTTTAATTATCAAATTAAACATAAATCTTATGGTATTACATTAAAATAGTATTAAATTCGTATTTTTTTATGGTAAAACTATATAAATAATACATAACATACCTACTTTCATAATTTAATTTTTGAATACGAGTAGAGGGGACAGCAAGGTGTCATCTATTGGGCATTAGCATGTCCAGCATTAGGACGTTTAAGTTATACATAAAGTGGAGAATGAATCCCTGAATATGTGAATGAATGAAAATAATTCTTTGGAGAATGAATCCCGTTAAAACATTTCCAAAGGAAACACCCTAATAACAAATGTAGCCTATAGCCGCATACCCGGCGCTCCCTTTATGCAAAATACTTTATTTGTTTGTCCCGATTCGCCGTAAACAAATTACCTATTATTTAGCCAACTGGCACCGTGAAGCCAGATCGAATTTACATTTTGACATCAAAGATGTGTGATTTCGTTATCATTCGCCCGTGAGTGAGACCTCTTGCGCTAATACATATATGTAGGGGCTTGTGCACAAATCACGCGAGGTTCGATAGGGGGAGGGGGGTCACGAAAAATCACGATAGATCACGTTGGGGGAGCGGGGGTATAAGGAAACCTCACGTGTATTTTTCTACAGTAAACGAAACGAAGAAAAAAATACCTACCTACCACATGAGTAGATACTTTTTCTCGGTTTCGTTAAACATATATTCACACTGCACTTCAAAATAGCGAGTCTATTTAAAGAAAATAGAAAAACAAACAAGATTTTCTATATACAATACTATTTATCTTAAAATTAGGTCAATTGAAAATTAAAAAAAAATACACGGGAGGTTGTGTGGGGGGAGGGGGGTAGCCAAAAATCTCACCAAATATCACCACGGGGGAGACGCGCACCACGCAACGCAATCGAAACAAATCTTTTGGCGTGTTTGTTTGCGTTGTGTTGTAATATTTCTTTAGTTGTGGATGTAGATGCTTTGAGGAAGGGTGCACCGTCTAAAAATAGTTAATCTCTAACTACTTATTTATTTATCTGATTATAGTCTACGAAGTGGCATGAAAATGTTGTCCCGTAAAATTTCACATTTATCGCCACCCACGCACTTTACATATAGCTAAATACTCTTATAGTCTGGCAAACCATTTTATCATTTGAATAAGGCACGAGAATCTAAACTACCTACGCGCCAGCATTTTTCAAATTTACCGCCTTATTCTAGTTACAAAATTGCCTTGTCATAAGAGCACATAATAGTTATTGACGATAAAGTGTGTCAAATGTATTTACGAGAATCACGCTCGAATAGAGGCAGTGTGAAATTTTCTGCTGAAGATTGGAATTGTTTGCTGAAGATTTAAACTTATTTGCGAGCGGACGGTAGTACCTTACTCCATAAATGTATTGAGAGCTTCGTCTAGGTATATATATATACCTACTGTCGCTGGGTTAACTCTCTGGATGTCGCTGGTTTGTTTGATCTTTTTAAAATGTTGGAGTAATCTTTTCGAGCAGTAGAGTCCAGACATTTTAAAATTAGAATCAAGTGGTGTCAACGCCGTCTAGAGACACGACATACTAGGTAGTGCTCGAGAGCTCCGGTGATGACAAAGAGCTCTCGAGACCATACACAAGGTTGCTGTGTTTTTGTTAAGGCGCCGTGAGTTCAGGTCGCACGTCGCTGCCCGCTGAGCACTGAGCGGACAGCCGTACGTGCCCGGAATCGTACATCATTGTATTGAATCGTTATTTAAAAAAAAATATGGTTCGTTTTATACCTTTGTTCGTGATTTTTTTCTATGAAGTGAAAGTTCACCTTTATTGATCAGGAATCAATGAAGTTTTTAGGAAAAGGCCTCAATATTGCTAATTTTTTTCGCAAACCTATTCTAATCTAAAAAAGCGCTACGTTGAGTTTTCAAAAACTCTGCTAGGGTTCACCACTGCACCTTAATAGCGAATGAATGAAATTTATGGAGACAAACTCTAAAAATTCTAGCATTTAGGTATTTTACTCTTGCGTTACTGAGCACCTTCAATAAAACTTGACTCAATATTAATGAAAAAGTGTCACTTTTTATCAATATTGTAGGTATGTAATGGGGAATGAGGGCACATTGAGGTCATCTCTCCAATGTTGTTTATTAAGCTTATTGTTTCCGAAACTATCTCTACTTCAAATTCAAATCAAATTATTTGGAGTATCTACAATTTAGATGAGACTAGGTACACAGTGTTAGCCGAACGTTAATTGCAATTAACCGTTAACCATTATAAATTGAACCGTAAACCGTAACGGACGATTACAGTTTACGGTTCAATTTATAATGGTTAATGCCCAATAATGGTTAATTGCATTAACGTTTCGGCCAACAATGCTAGGTACCTCTAAAGTACATATATGACCTACTTACCAAAACAAAAAAACATTCTATTCAATGTATGATTGTTGGAGTGAACGCGTAACAGACAGACGAATTGATGAGGGGGTCTTTTGGTTTTATGAAGTGGGTGACATATTTAAATAAGTATCTAGGTTGCTGGTGACCTAGACCCGAATATAGGGGTAGGATTTACAATAGGTCAGGTAATGTATTAACCTTTAGTGGTAATTTGTTTTACGGACTCTTAGCTGTATCGGGTGAGCCAGCATAAACTAAGGCTAAATAAATTATGTAAGCTCTGGAGCGCTGCGACCAGCAATAACTACGAGGTACGTTATGGGTACAAGTGATGGAGTTTGGTTGTATCATCGTCCCTACAGTTAGGTAACTGTAATCTTTATGGCAAGGATAATAAAGATGTCCACTAGTACCGTTAGTATTAAATTATAGGTACAATGGAAGGTTCACTGCATTGGATGGGTGTTTCGAAAGGTCGCGAGTTCGAACATTAAGAACCTATTTTGCTATGGGCCACCGTTTACGAGCCATTTACGAAAAACTAAAAATAGGGACTTGGAAATTGATTATAATTAACATATCAGGGTGTAATACCTCATTAAATATAGATCGTAGTGAAAAAGTGTACAGAACCATTTTTGTGGACAATTTTATGTTCAATATTTATGTATAATATTGTTCTGCAACGGGCCACCGTTTACGAGTTATTTACGAAAAACTAAAAAAAAGTGACCTGTGAACTGATTGTAATTAACTTTCTTCCTTTAATATCGTTTTAAATATTGATCCTAGAGAAAAGTGTTGAAGATGTTTTTTGGAGGAAATTTTATGTAGATAATTTATTCTTAAAAACCTATTTGCTATGCCTACCTGCTATGGGTTGCGTTTACGAGTTATTTACAAAAAACTAAAAAGGGACTTTAAAATTGATTATAATTAACTTACCCGCTGCTTGGTCTTTTTAAATATTGATCCTAGCGAAAAGTGTTCTACATGTTTCTTGTAGGAAATTTTGTTTATTATTTATGTATAAGGTTTTTTTTTATATGAGTCATACTTTACAAATTATTAACGAAAAAATAAAAACAAGGAACCTTAGAATTTATTATAGTTAACTTTCCCTCTTTATTATCTTTTTAAATATTGATCCCTGCGAAAAGCGTACTGAATTTTTTTTGTGAAAAATGTTGTGTAGATTATTAACGTTTAACAACATTTTTTGATATTGGCCACCGTTTACATGTTATTTACGAAAAACTAAAAAAAGGGACCTGAGAAGTGATTACAATTAATTCTTTGAATATTGATCCTAGGGAAAAATTGTATGGAATGTTTCTTGTAGGAAATTTTATGCAAATTACTTATGTATTAGAATATTTTTTGCTATGCGCCACCGTTTAAGAGTTATTTACGAAAAACTAAAAAAAGGGCCCTTTAATATCAAATATCTCACTTCTGGTCAAGAATTCGATCAAGCAACCGGCAAATTCCGATTCAGCGAGGTCTAATCAGGTTAAAAAAATCCGGTTGCCAAAAAGTAATATGATTTGCCAGTCGAAATCGATTATTACAAAAATATGACCAGTCTATTATGGAAGTCGAATTTGATTTAACAATTTGTCAAGGTTTAGTTCTATCTATCTTATTTTGTTAAGTTACAACCTTATCGTTTCTTGGCTATAAGGCCCCCTCATGTTCTTTCGTGAAAGTTTCTAATAATAATATATAGAAACCGAAAATCTACCAAGGTTAACATTCAAGGTTGTTGTGACCTACTTGTCACTACTTTTTTTGTTTTTAATTAACAATATTTTTATGTAACATCTTTTCAGTAAAATCCAAAGGCTTGCCAGTGAGTGCAAACAACAATCACTGTTTTCCAATAGCAAGCCGGGAAAACGTCTTTTACGTTCCCGTTAAACAACGGCCCACTCGCCGGCCTGGAAGCTGGAGATTGCTCTCAATACCCCTTGACCGTATTCATTGAAAGTACCTATTTTGCTATAGAAACACAATTGAAAATGTGGGGGAATGGAACAAGAAGAGTTTGGGTCAGTTGCACAATGGACACTTGGACAGGTTTTAGTACAGTCAAGTGTCAAAATACGGGTGCACACATCATAGGTACTCAAAAATATGTCCGATAACTCTTATGTCAGCGAATTAAGAACTATTATGAGACATAGTTTTGAGAAAAATACGGGGTCTATCTCGCGGGTGGGTTACGGTCGCGGCGCTCCAGTGCTAAGCTCACTGGGGGCTTACATTACCGGGTTACATCAGTGTACAATCGACATTTTTCTCCTTATTACATTACAAAGGAGTAAGCTGTAAAAGTGTAAACATATCTTTGACGTTGACTGTACTTATATTATATATAAATCTACCGCATAATTGTGTCTAACCTAAAGGTGGCGACTGACGTGAGCATTTGCTCGATGCGAATATTCGCATTTGCTCGATGCGAGCATTTGTTCGTTGTGAGCAAATGCTCAAAACACCTGAATATTCGCCTCGATTATATGTTCGCCTGTGCTCCATACATTCATCCAGAAATGTATATATTCTGGAATAAGTGACGTAGCGGCGAGTTTTAGTTGGTTTTAGTTGTGGTCTACCGTACCGTAGTGAACTCAAAAGAGGGTAGATCGCTACGGTGTGTGGGTAGACCACAACTAAATTATAAGTTAACTTTGACTGTATATATTTTAAACTTATGATTTATGATTTGACATTTGTGATTATGATTTTAAGCTTATGATATGAATTTCGTATGTTATGCCATTTGACTTAAATAATTTTGACAGTAGTTATGTAAAATGACATTTGAAAAGATTGTATGATATTAAATAGATATACATAAATAAGTACAGTATATAACTTTACCTTTTCCCGTTTAATTTTTCTCTTCGCAAAGACGCTTTCGTTTTCGTTGATCTCGTCAGCTATTTCGACCCATGCGTCCTTTTTCTTCAGTTTATTATAGTGTTCTTCATGAGTAGGATCTCACAGTTGGGGGTGCTGGTGGTATTTTTCAATAAATAAAAGAGTTTTTTCTTGACTCCACTGCATTTTATCGAATGCCAAAATCCACGTCACATAAAATGCAATAAGTGGCTTCCAGTGCGCCAGGTGCGCTCGCACTAGCGACTGACGTGTAATGTAACATTCAAAGGGATTCGCCAAAAAACCGACTGCGGGGTGGAGCGCGCTCGAGCGCTCGGCGCTCGCCATCGAGCTGCTCCGCTCGCTGTACTGACGTACCGAATATTCGACTTGTAACGCGCTCGCATCGAGCAAATGCTCACGTCAGTCGCGACCTTAACGGTGTGTCCACACTCTCCGCCCACATGTAAATGCAACGTTACAATTATATTTTTCATCACACTTGCTCGGAAAAGATGTATTTACACGTAGGGCTTGCGGGCGGGAAATTGAATTTTTCGCCCTAGGGCGGAAAAAATCTTTTCCGAGCAAGTGTGATGAAAAACACTTATTTACACGTAGGGCTTGCGGGCGGGAAATTGAAATTTTCGCCCTAGGGCGGAAAAGTGTTTTATACAGAAGTTTGTTTTTATTAATTCTCCTTTTTTTCCTTACAAGTGTGATGAAAAACATTGTGTGTGCCACGGGCGGTAAAGAAATTCCGAACTCGTGAACATTTTAAGCCCTCGCTTCGCGTCGGGCTTAAAATTGACACTCGTTCGTAATTTCTTATTTCCCGCCCTTAATACACAATGTACTATTGCATGTGATTGTTAAGATATTTAAGAGCTTTAAATAGTTTTATTAAATGATAATTAATAACTCAAGTGAAAAGGCAAATCGTATCACATTTATTGCGACTCTTTTCACAGCAGGATGCACAGCAAATTTTAATGTTCAGCTCAGTGATTAAAATACCTACTCTTTCACGAGAGAAACGACGAATTAAAATATAAATAAGTTCGTTAAAATATTTTTGCAAACGAGAGCGGATTTATTTTTCGAGGTGCCTGTAATAGATTTCTGTACAACATTATAAGAACAGTAGCCTTAGCAATGTCAAACTGACCTGCTCACGTCTGCGTACTTATCACTTACTTTCTATACATCTCGCTCGCGCTAATATGCGAGTACGAGCGAGATGCATCTTAGAACGTACCTAAGTTACGCAAACGCTATACGTATACGCTATACACATATATGTCACCGCCATACACACACACATACACAGATACACACACATAATATGTCGCTACATACACAGATATATATATACATATATGTACATATACACATATATGTCGCTGACGTATATGTCAGTGTCAAACTGGTGGTAGCCATACTGGTAGTAGTAGTAGTAGTAGTACCTAGGCCTACGAAGTTTTGCATGGCATTACAGCGTACCTGTTGACTTTTTATTTAAGTTAATGCCTACAATTATTTGTATCGTGCCTACAAACTGGTATTAAGTTATAAGAATATGTAGACTTAAAACTATTTTAAATTATGGACTAAACTATTTTGAGCATTGATTTACTACACAACGCTACAATCTTGCTGTAAGATTTATACTCACGTCTAAATATAAGCACAATCCAACTTGGAAACGAACCGGAATATCCTCTTACAACCCAAAAACTTTCTTTTCGTCATGTGCAATTCAAGTAGGGGGCTGTCCATAAATTACGTCATCGATTTTTGACGATTTTGGACCCCCCCCCCCTATAATCATCCAAAAATCATGCTTCAAATGACCCCATTTCCTCCTACTTCATGCTACCGTCATCCGATGTCCAGACCCCCCCCCCCTAATTTGAAATGACGTAATTTATGAATAGCCCCTAGGTAGGTATATAAATAAATAAATATTATAGGACAATTTTACACAGATCGACCTAGTCCCACAGTAGGCTTAATAAGTCTTGTGTTGTGGGTACTAGACGACGATATATATAATATACCTACACATATATATAAATACTTATATACATAGAAAACATCCATAACTCAGGAACAAATATTTGGGATGAACACACAAATAAATGCCCTTACCAGGATTCGAACCCGGGACCTTCTGCTTCGGGGGGTCACTACCGACTAAGCTAGGAGGCCGTCAAACATGCACACAACATATATGCTACAAATAATTACTTAACTTCCAATTATTTAAAATTCTTTCACAGACGGGTCTTTTTTTAAATTATAATATACTTACGGAAAATTAAAAACAATTATTTATAGTGTTCGTTCCCCTGAGGACACGATTGTACCCAGCAGGCTACCCTTTTGACAAGATTGAGATGGGTCGGCTATAGAGATCCTCGATTGTTTTATATAAGTTATAATTCGATTTCTGTTCCAGGAGTTTCTTTTGTTGGTATATTTGAAGCACCTTTGTGGCATATTTTAGCAAAAAATGTCTCTAGAGCACATCAAGGAGTTTTCGTTTAAAATTTATTATAGGGTCATTGCGTCAGTTCACCGTCCAGTGCCTGTTTCCGTCAACGTGGCGTAGTTGCTACAAAGAATTTCGTATCATTTCGCTCGTTTAAAGGTATTAGATACAGGTAGGTATATGTAGAAATTATACGCATTTCTTGAATATGGGGTCATCCATTAATTACGTCACACGAATTTCTAGGTTTTTTTACCCCTTCCCCCTCCTTGTCACACTTGGTCACATTTGGCAAACCCCTCCCCCCTGGTGTGACGTCACATTTCTTCAACGAAATCGGCAAATATTTATTTAATATTTTATCAAAATATTTTTGACAAAAGAAATATTAGTAATTTTATAACCCAAAACTGATTAAGAAATAAAATTAAACGAATAAAAACGATTATCGTTTCAAAACCTTGTTATTTAAATGATACTTAGCGTATAAAATAATTTAAATACATTTTCGGTTACTGATGAAGTTAAAGTGACGTCACAAAGTTTATGACTCCCCTCTACCCCTTGTCACAACATGTCACATTTTCTTGACCCCCTCCCTCCCCCTAAACGTGTGATGTAATTAATGGATGACCCCTATACAGGCATATTTTATTCAAATTATACGCCAAGTGGACGGAAACAGGCACTGGACGGTAAACTGACGCAATGACCCTACTTAACAGACACGCGAAAGAATACACTGAATAAAGAATGAAAAAAAGGCGAATCTGACAAGTAACACATTACATACAGGGACTATAAGTATGGCACGCTAAAGACATCCAGCATCCTTATGTTGAAGGGTAAAATATCTACTAATCCCAATGAGACCTAGATTTTCCTCTGTGTTGTATATGTATATGTCGTAGTACGATAGATAAAACCGTTATATAATTATAACCCTAGGGATATAATTATATGTCGTAACAGTTATACGAAAGCGATTAATTACTATATTACTAGGAATATAACTATAATACGTCTTTAGTTTAGTGATATAGTTATATTACTGGATTAAGTTTAGTGAAATAATTGTAGGTAGGAGTGCGGCGGTGCGGCGGAGGTATAGTTATATCCCTAGGGATATAGTTATATGCCGTATAGTACGTATTATAAGTAGTGTGATATCAGCCGCCGTTAGTTTCACTCGGTCCCGGTCATATACTGAACATTCTGGAATAGAAAGTGTCCAAATATTTTTGTCTAGGTATTAACTAACAATGAATACTTTACTGATATATTTTATACACATACATGTTCCCTGCTAGCGAACAATACGGTGTTTTGTAGGAAGATTTAACAACCAGGAAAAATCTCAGGAAAATATAATAATAATAATAATAAGCCCGCAGGGCAGCTTGTGGCGAGCTGTTGGGGAGTAACGACCCCACGGACCCGAGTGCTCCCGAGAGTCGGTCAGGGTCTCCGTCTCCGGCGTGTCTTCGTCAGTCGGAGTGGACCCCAAGGGGACCCGCAGGACTCTCAGCTCTGGCTTGCCTTCATTGGCCGTCCAGAGAGGAGTCGCTAGAGCTATATGCTCCAGGGGTGGAAGTGAAAGATGCATAAGACGCGAGTTGGCACAGTGGCTGTTAACAGCCACTGGGTAGGAAGCGGCACACACCTCTCGACACGCCTGAGCCGCTCACACCGATGTTGCTCCTGGTCGTCTTCGCGACGGCAGTTTCAGGGGCCCATCTAGTCAGCGGCGAGTCACCGCCTGCCTCGATGACGGTGTTAACATTGTTATGGCAGGTGTCCGGACCTCTTTTACAATAGCCCAATCTCATTGTCCACCCAAACATCAATCCATATACTACTACTACGTATACTGTTCACTTTTTCTACAATAGTCCCAATGCCTGCTGAGACCGGTTCATGGGTGTCTATTGTTGCGCCTGTGAACGGGTTCCAGCAGGCGTTCTACATGACATTAAAGCTCTCCAAGGTGCCTCTACGTGTTGGATCTATATCCCCACGCAAGCCTATCAAAAGACCGGGATTTATAGGCCCGTGAAATCCAAAAGGAGACATAAAATAATAATAATAAAGCCTTTTATTTCCAATAGATTACATCATATTAAGATTACATTTCATGCATAATATCCATAATATATTAATTACATTAAAATAATATCATAACTAAATTTATCATTAACTTAACGTATCATTAATTAGATGGAAGTTTAGTATTAGTACAATATTTATAGTATTCATTATTTCTAGTTGTATGCATCATTAGAAACTAATTTACTTATAAGGTGTGATAGTTTTAACTTTTAGTATTTATTTATTACAATAATTTTCTTATATCTACTGGGCTGTCCATTTTTGGACATAGGCCTCCTCCCTCCTGTTCCACTCGTTCCTGTCGGCGGCTACTCGAGTCCAGGTGATGCCCGCCTCGGCGACGATGTCGTCTCGCCAGCGTCGCCGCGGGCGATGCGCGGGTCGCGTGGCGCCGCGCGGGTACCAGTGCAGAATTTTCTCGCTCCATCGTCTGTCATTAGTGCGAGCCGTGTGCCCAGCCCATCGCCATTTTAATCTACAGGCCATTTCTGCTGCATCTATTATCTTTGTGCGACGGCGGATTTCTGAACTGCGTACTCTATCTGTTAACTTAAGATTTAGCATACTTCTTTCGGCTGATCTTTGAAACACTTTGAGTTTGTGCGCAAGTTCTTTAGTTAATGGCCATGTTTGGCATCCATACAATAGAGTAGGCGTTACTACAGAGTCCATGACCTTTTTCTTTAATTTTGTGTCTAATTTCGACTTAAATATGTGTTTGTACGACCAGTATGCCTGCCAGGCTTTTTTAATTCGTCTCTCGACTTCTTGAATCGGGTCGCGATCCTTGATAGATATATTTTGGCCAAGGTACGTGTATTCTTTAATGTATTCTATAGTTTTGGATGATATTGTCGTAGATTTAGCGTCGCCGTTGGTCATAATACATGTCTTTTCGGGGTTCATTTCTAAACCACATTTTTTACTTTCATGTTGTAAAGTTTCCAGCATGTATACGAGCTCGTCGTGGTCGTCTGTCATCAAAACTATATCATCTGCGAAGCGTAGGTGATGAAGCCGTTCTCCATTTACAGAAATACCACAATTTTGCCAGTCTAGTCTTCGAAATATGTATAAGGAGAGCCGTAAATAAGTTGGGTGAGATTGGGTCTCCTTGTCTTACGCCACGTTTAATTTCGAAATACTCTCCTTTCTTTTCTAATTTAATTAGAGACTTTCCCCTGCTATATATTTCTGAAAGAATATTTATATATTTGCTGTCGACGCCCTGTTCTTCGAGTGCGATCCATAGCTTTTCGTGCGAAATGGTGTCGAAAGCTTTCGTGTAGTCCACGAAAGCTATGTAGAGTCGCTTGTTGTATTCACTATATTTCTCTATTACTTGTTGTAGAGTGAAAATGTGGTCGATTGTCGAATAGTTGCGTCTAAAACCTGCGTGCTCTACAGGTTGTTCAAAATCGAATGTTTTTCGTATTCGGTTTAAAATTACAGTCGTAAATAATTTATACGTGGATTGGAGCAGACTTATAGGGCGATAATTATTTATTTTACATGGATCTCCTTTTTTGAATATTAGTGTAATATTCGATGTTTCCCATTCTCTAGGTATTTTATAGAAATATAGAAGAAGTGAAGATATTAGGTACTAAATATTTATATCCATTCGTTATTCTTGCTTTAATACCACAGTTCATTACAAAACACATGTTTTATTCAACTTAAAAAGATATGTGTATTTGAATAACATTATGTGTAATGTTATTAGAAAATCTCGTCAGATACAAACACAGCTATTAGTCGATATATCCATGTAGTCTAGAATAATAATCTCATATAATCTAATGAAGTAAATTAATTCTCCTTTTGCTTTATGCTTTGGCATTGGCATTCTTAGCCTAGTTGATGGTGACTGTGTCCGTGTCCTTGGGACAAATCCCGGTAAGGGAATTCACTTGTCTGATGAACATCATTTTACACACGTCCTAGTTTACAATACAGTACGAGACACACTGAGCACGCATTAAATATCGCTATATACAATATCAACTAATGTACGTACGGGAGGGTGGAGCGAAATCCAAAATTCTTGAATGTAGCAATGGAACCCCTCTAAAAGGTTGTCTAATTTTTTATTATTTAAGGGAAAAATAATAAAAAAAATATTGGTATATACTTTTAGCCCTCTACTATTCGATTATATATAGCAATATATGTATATTTTTAATAAATTTAATTTATGCTTATTTTTTTATAACAAGTTTTATTCATTAAATAACATATTTTTCTTACAGATATACTCGATTCCTATACTTATTTTTGTTTATAACGTATATTTTTATGACACGGTAAAACCACGTATTTAGGGGTTTTATGGAAAATGCCCTTTAACCCGGATATTGTGCACAAATTGGAGTTTGCGACCCATAACAGAATCGTGAAAACTATTTTGAACATGATAAGATAATAAAAAGAATACTAACATACTCGTACGTGTGAACATGACCCAAAAAGGGCGTAAGCGACGCCGAAGGGCGAAATTTGACGCATATTTAAACATATAAGTAACCCTTTTTTTGCAGTAAAATGATACTTTTTGTAATCAATAACATCGTTACTTTGACACAAGACTGTCTAAAAAAAATAACTCATATATTTTTTTTACACTGTAGGATTTTCCTTGTTTTGCATGAAATTGCTGTTTAATATGAAAAATTGAAATTATATTATTTCATAAATATTGAAAAATGCACTAAAATTTTGGTAATAACTTATTATACGCTTATTAAGTATTATATAATTTCAATAAAATGGACACATATTAGTGAAATAGTATATTTTAATAATTTATGAAAATTTACCTTTATTAATTTCTTTAGCAGCTGAGTAGAGGGCTGAAAGTAGTGTTGATTTTGAAACTTGATATAATTACTATAATCTACATGACAAACTGCAACTTTTGGTACCGGTTCCACATCGATAATCAAATTTTTATTTTTTTCCATACAACGACGCTCCACCCTAACGTACGGTACGTATCCTAAACTTTACTGATTGGTTCGAGCAAGACGTTTTAATGCAATTTCAATTGTTTTAAACGATTTTTTTTCTCAGTGTAAACACAGGCAATTTGGTAGAGTCCGTAGAGGCAAAGAGAATAGATAGTATAGAGGGGTCCTGTCATAGTAAATTTTGTAGTCACAGTAAATTTACTGCCATCTATCGACATACGACTAAAACTCAAAATGAAAACGTATAAAACTATTGAAAAAAATTATTGTATAAGTTATGGATAAATGATTTTATTATTTTTATATCATTTTGACCCATGTTCATTCACTGATATCTATGTGTTAAAATTGTTAAATATGAAACGGTGTCGTCAACGCCATCTAGCCGACCATAGGCCAAAGGTGTGTGCGCCATCTATCCGAGAATGACTTTTTCTTGATTTCCGAGGCACGTCTTTTTCTTAGACTTTATTCATCTTATACGGAGTTACATATGTCTTTGGTAGAGGTAAATAACAACAAGCGGTTAGAATAAGACCAAGAAAAGTCTGCAGAGATTTTGATAGCCCACGCAGTGCAAATGTTATTTTAAACGTCGACATTCTATGAAATTATGACCTATAAATTGCACTGCGTGGGCTATCAAAATCGATGCAGACTTTTCTTGGTCGAACTCTATTTTTGCTGAGTTATGGAGGATTGTGGCAGAGAAAGCACATGCCCATGCTTATGTCATCAATGTCATGTGGTCGTGCCGCTTACGCATCGGCCTCCACAATCCCCAAACCAGTTTCTAAACAGCCGGCCAAGCCAAGGTTACAATCGCTATCGCTTCGAAAACGAAAAGCTTTATGTATCTCTATCACTCTTCTCCATTAGTGCGACAGTGACAGTTGCGTTTCGATCGCTACGGAGCGTAAGCGATTGGCATCTTGGCTACGCGGCCAGCAATGAATCTGCAATAGACGCAAATGCCTGTGATGTGTGTGATGGAGGATTTTTATGCACCTAGGACCCATAGTTCAAGCTTTGCTTTGTTTGGGACTAGATTCGATCCCTCCCCTAGCTTTATTTATTTAGGTACTATACAACGCTTTTGATGTTTCACCACTGGTGAATAACTTAGGGTAGGTATAAGCATCACCTTTTCCCGTTAGACTCTAGTAAGTAATTCAGTTTTTGGTTTCTGCAATATCTCTCACATCAAAAGCGTAGCACCACTCTTGTTGAAGTGAAATCTTCTTTAGCGGCGCTGTGCACTTTTTGAGGTGGGGAAAAAATGTTAAACTCGAGACAGCGTAAGGTGTAAGGCGTAAGGCGTAACCCTCACTTTCTACCGCGCGGCGAAAATGTATGCCTGCTGTTTCGTTTAGGCGGCGCAGGGCGCTTGCGTGACGTCATGTGTGACGGACAATGTCATTGTTTTTAGGGTTCCGTACCCAAAGGGTAAAACCGGACCCTATTACTAAGACTTCGCTGTCCGTCCGTCCGTCTGTCTGTCACCAGGCTGTATCTCACGAACCGTGATAGATAGATGATGTATTTTTGTTGCCGCTATAACTACAAATACTAAAAACAGAATAAAATAAAGATTTAAATGGGGCTCCCATACAACAAACGTGATTTTTGACCAAAGTTAAGCAACGTCGGGAGTGGTCAGTACTTGGATGGGTGATCGTTTTTTTTTGCTTTTTTTTCGTTTTTTTTTGCATTATGGTACGGAACCCTTCGTGCGCGAGTCCGACTCGCACTTGCCCGGTTTTTTTGATTTAAATGCCATCTAGTGAGTTTCTCTCAAACTGGTATTACCTAATATAACTGTAGTACTCACAGTGATGTGCTTAGGGGTTTGAAGTAATGCGACGATATAACGCTAGATGGCGTTAACCTCAATTATACATAGTGCTGCAGACATTTAGCACTAGATGGCGCTGTTATTAATATTTTGAGTTACAATGTTGTTGAGTTTTCACTTCTGCCGGCACTCCCGGAATGCAACCCGTTGTTTTTTTTATATTGCTGTTGGTATTGTTCTTTACTAGCGACCCTCCCCGCGGCTTCGCACGGGTAACACAAAATCTTAAAAAATTATACACTTAAACCTTCCTAAAGAATTACTTTATTGATAGGTGTATAATTTGTTAACCCGTGTGAAGCTGGGGCGGGTCGCTAGTTATTTAATAAGGTGTAGTGAACTTTTAAAAATATTTTGTTTATAAATCAAACCAATAATACCATAGGCATGTATTATTTAATATTGAAACGAATATTTACGTGACTATGTGTGGCGCATGGATGCAGTGTTTGTCAACTAAAGCAGTGTTTATCGGACAGCGGTCTTGGAACAGCGACTTATCGTACTGCAATCAAATATGATACTGTATTAGAGAAAACCAAAGAAGGAGGTTTTGGGAACTGGTAGCATTTTTCTAGTACATAGGTATAGGTACTTATGACAGCTATTTATATTTATAGGTATTAAAATGTTACATTAGAACACATATAGGGATTAGAGTGTATTGATTGAAATTAGATATTAACTCAAATTGTTAATTAAGTCGATAACGCTTACCGTCCAATAATCATAAAGAGAAAATTTAGGAAAATTATATTGCATCTCTTTTTTCTTTTTTGGGTTCAAGTCAACGACTATTTCCACCGGCCTGCCACTTTGAACATGCGAAGGATCATAAACTTTACCATCCAAAGCCTCCAACTCTTCATGGTCCCTTAAAATATGTCGGCCATTTTGTTTGCCCACTAATTTCAAGATGGCGTTGATTGGGTTTCGGCCTCCGTAGGGGTTAGGTTTGAACATTAATTCGTAAGCTTGTTGGAATAGGTTTCTATTATTTTCAGGCAGTTTTTCGTGCAGTCTGTATTTGGGCTTAAATATGTTCCTAAGATATTTTCTGTCGTAACCATATTCCGGTGTTATATATGGAGGAATCTTTCTCCTTTCAGTGGACAACTTTTTAGTAGATATAAACGAGTGTTTTTCGCTTGGATCTAGATTCAAAATATGTCGGCCATTTTGTCTGCCCACTAATTTCAAGATGGCATTGATTGGGTTTCGGCCTTTGTAGGTTTTAGGTTTGAACATTAATTTGTAAACTTGTTGGAGTACGTTTCTATTATTTTCAGGCAGTTTTTCGTGCAGTCTGTTATTGGGCTTAAATATATTCCTAAGATATTTTCTGTTGTAATCGTATTCCGGTGTTATATATGGAGGAATCTTTCTCTTTACAGTGGACACCTTTTTAGTTGATATAAACGGGTGTTCTTCGTTTGGAGCTAGTTTCCTAGTTAGATCATCTAGATCATTGGAATCAATAACTAATATTACATTGCAATTTATCAAATGTGTAAAATAAGTTAAAGAAATACATGTTAATGTGGTTCTCAAGCGTACCATGCTTTCAATCTGTCGGTGTAAACTAGAAACGCAATCAGTACGTTAAGCCAAGCGAGAGATTAAAGTTATTAAGTCGTTAAGTCTAGGTATTTGTTGCGTTGAATTTATACGACAATATTAATTCGGTCTCAAGCGCACGTGTACCTACATTAAAAATAGAAAATTATATTGACATACCACCCCAAGCGCGATATCTTTCAACGGAATCAATGAATTTGAAAAACAATTTTATACCTGAATATATTCTATATTTTTGTATTTTCAATACCTACTACTTTCTGTCGGCCAATTTGTGTGCAGGTTCACTAGTTCAGGGAGCCTACCCAAGATGACGATCTTTTGCAGAAAATTAAACGAAACGAAACGAAAAATTACACTGAAAAAAATATGATCTATCGAGCACACATTAAAGTCATTTCATTAAGATTAACTGCTATATACAATATCAACTAATGTACGTACCTACGTACGTACTTAACGTACGAACAGTAAAGTTAACTTTACTGCTTAGTTCGATATATAGGCTCATATGGAACTGTTTAAAGCTTGACATCTAATCCCATGATTTGACGTAGGCACTAGTTTCTACGAAAGCGACTGCCATCTGACCTTCCAACCCAGAGGGGAAACTAGGCCTTATTGGGATTAGTCCGGTTTCCTCACGATGTTTTCGTTCACCGAAAAGCGACTGGCAAATATCAAATGAAATTTCGTACATAAGTTCCGAAAAACTCATTGGTACGAGCCGGGGTTCGAACCCGCGACCTCCGGATTGAAAGTCGCACGCTCTTACCGCTAGGCCACCAGCGCTGGAACTGTTTAAAGCATTAAACGTTAATGCAATTTCAATTGTCTTAAACGATTTTTTTTCTCAGTGTATCTCTTTGTCACTTACCTAATATGTAAGTCTTACATATTAGGGGCGTTAGGGACAGATATCGTTTCATTTCGTTTCTCTGCGAACGATTGTCACCTTGGCTAGGCCCCCGATGTCACTAGTTTGGAACGTAATATCTCGTAAAGCTTGACCGATGAAAAACTGAATCGAAAATACCACAATCAGCGTAGGTCAAATTCTTTTTAAAATCCTTTTAAGTAGATAGTTTGGGATAGATAGTAGATACCTACTTAAAAATTCTATTTACAAAATCAGTGAAAATAAAAGGGTCTAAGAAAAAGCCAAGTACTTACCAACATTAAACCGACAACACACTACGAGTGTGGAGAGAGGTACTTACATTTTGAAACATCTGTTAAATTAAATATATACTACATATAGCTATTTAATGCAAATAATTTTATTTTGATTAATGTTTCAACGTAAAAACTTTTTTTAAATAGATCACCATTTACCACCACCACCACCAAGCCTGTCCAAAATGCAAGATTTGAGAGACCTATATTTTACAGTATGTAGATATATACTGTACTGTATCGTGTACATAAGTCAGTGTTGGCCGAAAGTTAATGCGAATTGAAAATGTTGGCCATTAACCATTATAAATTGAACCTTAAACCGTAACGGACGATTACAGTTTACGATTCAATTTATAATGGTTAATGGCCAGCATTTTCAATTTGGATTAACTTTCGGCCAACACTGACATAAGTCATAAACCATCAATATCAACGAGGGACACGGGGATTATGTTATACATGGCCATGGACTGAGTAGTAAGTTACATTACTAGATAAGTACCTAGTATTCAGTAGGTTTGCCACATGACATTCTAAAGAGAGGTGTAGAAGTGTTAAAAAACAGTATAACCTCATGCATTGCTGATAAATTAAAGGTTATGAAACTATTTTATGTAATAGGTACATACGTACATATATCTACATAACAGGCTTACTGTTCCATTGAACATATTATACATACAACATATCTTTAATACATTAAGTACGCAAATGGCGTCAACTGTAAGACTACTACGTGGGTACTACGAAGTACTACGAAGAAATTGCGTTCTTAATTGTCTATTCAAATTGTCTGCCAAATTACAGATGCAATATGCAGGTGTTTTGAATATCGGATAAGACTACAAAGCAAATGACGTCTTTGAACTAAAATGCAGAACGGGGCCAATTATACAATTTACTACGTGCACGTCATTTTGGGCCCACATTATATAAAATTATTAAATCAAATTTATAACCGGATCGATCGCGAATATATTTTGTTACATTTATTTACCGACGTTTCGACGCAGTATTCACTGGTGGTCGGTGGTGGTGGTGTGGTGGTGATTTAATATGTGTTCAAAACATGAAAGTTTTAAATGCCACATTATGTAGGGTCAGTTGTTCTACATTGAAACAATCGGACACAGTGTAACTTTGCGAGATATAGGAAACTAGGTGTTAACACCTAGTGAGCACCTCACCAATACGCGAGCACGCCTCGGAGAAGGAGCACGTTGCTACGGCGTTACTTATTGTGAATTCGTGCAGCAAACGTTAATTTTTTCATTTATGTTTAGCAATTTTTAACCAAGATATAGAAACGAGTTTGGCGTTATAATTTTTTTTTGTGTTCTATGTGTATTAAAGTTTATTTGGGCCTAAATATTTTTAAATTTCGTTTACTCTTTGGTGCAGTTACAGTATACAATGAAACAGGTCTCATGTTTAATGAAACATGATGTTAACTGAACCAGTACACAATGAAACAAACCTATTATTTTTTTTAAATAATTAAAGAATATGTGCGAAACTTGTAAAAGTTAAACACCATGAAAATTCATACTAATTTGTCTATCATATGGCAAAACATAAGATACTTAATTTTAGAAACGGCTGAGATAGGATAGTTTATATGTTGAATATTTCAATGATGGCAAGTTTATAGGTCACTTGTCTAACATTGAAGAGTGATTCTCAAAATAGTGGCATCTTAACCTGTCATCGAGTTTTTGAATTGAATGTATGTTTATTTGCTCTTTTTCATATGAAACAAAAATGTATCTAGATAAACTAAAACAATGTTTATCGAGGCCAAGTCATTATTTTTATTTAAATTTAATACTTATATTTATAAAAAATAAAGAGTAGCACTTTTTACTGTAACCTGTCTTGTCCAAAAGCATCGCTCTTCCAGTTTTAATTCTTTAGATTTTATAAGCACCAATTCATGTAAATAAAATATCATGCTATATAATAACATAAACAGTAAGTACCTTTTAAAATGTACTTTGCACAGGCCTTATATATATATATATTACAACAATATTCACGCACGAAGTTTGTCCAAGGATATTTTCTCTGTTAACCTGTACCAACCTGTACATGCGCGGTATTGCATCTGACTCATACACAGAAAAACATTATTTAGATCATAACTATGGCAAAATATTAGGTAAGTATCAAGCTAACCACCGAAGGGTACCATTATGACCCAAGTGTCGTAGTTTCGTAGAGACAAGTGGTTAAAGGCAGAAATCTGGGGTTTTGTAACGGAATGTTAACTATAACTTGTCTCGATTATTTTACGAATTTGGTATGGGGCCTAATGTAATAATATAATTTTAATATTGTATGAAGGTTTATTCATCTATGCTAAAAGTGAGACATTCGTATTATTATCCCTTCAAGGGAAAAAATTAAAATGAATGTATTTATTGTAACCTGCTTAACGTTAACCTGTGTTCAATGTATAGGTTATTGTATGTTTTAAAAATAACTTCTTCATATTCCGTTCCCCTTTGAAGAATTGGGGTTCTTGAAGTGGTAAATCACATTTTTCATTATTAGAAGTAAAATTTATACAAAAAAAAATTCATTAACTTTAACCTGTCGATGCCACTTTCTTGAGAATCACTCTAAAACAGTCGTTTATAAAACACTATGTTGCCAGAAAGTGTATGATATCAAGCATGGAGATGCTCAAAACCCTGGCAATCATGCTCCGTGGACATAAAAGGTGTGCCTTTCTCGCAGCATGCCGTACGTGCCGACCAGATTCTCGATTCACAATGAAACTCAAGTTTTGTACAATGAAACAAGTCTTTCGCTTTTATATATTTCAGCAATCTTATAATAATTTAATACGCCAGAAACCTTTTAAATAAACAATTTCAGCCTACCACTATTTTCTCCTTTTTTTCTCATTACTTGATTGAAAGCATATATGTATTAATGTTACTTATTTATAACACCGTTTCAATGTTTATTAACGATGTTTCATGGTAGATTAAATTATTACATCTGTTTCACTGTAAAAATTAGAGTGTTTCATAGACAACATGCACAAGTACACAAAGAATCAAAACACATTTTGTAAAAAAAGGTTCATAATACAAAACCTGTTAAAGATAAGTAGAAACCAAGACGGCCATACGATAGCCAAATAAATTGTTTATCTTCATGCGAAATATTACACTCATAACTTTAAAAACACCAGAGATAGAAAGGTTTGAACTTTTGGTGTTTCAGTGATCAACAAGTTACCCTACCGCTTTATAATTGAGATGCATTATTGAAATTTCTCGGTAACTTACCTACAGCAAGTAGAAGTTACATATTTTTAATTTGAATCTATGACTTATTATCGATAACAGATTTATCGATGCTTCATTTTCTCAAACACTCGTTTTTGCCACAAAAACGTCTAAGTATATCTGGTTGTGATCTAATATAAATTAAATAATAGACCCGGACGACGTTTCACGGTCGCGGTTGTCAGTTTTATTTACCGGATAGTACCGACACTTTGATTGTTATTGCATCGCGCTTACACACATTTGGTTTAGCGTTACTCCAATACGTATACGTGCCCGTACGGTGTCCTAGTACGGTGCCCAATCAACACGAATGTAATAATCCAATGTAAGTAATAACAATATGAGAAATATCAATTGATGAATACACCTACAGGGAGTAAATATTTAACATAAGTTGGGTACGGTGACAACTGTTATCTCCATACAATTTATAACATTAAACGCAAAATACGCCATTTGGCAATAAGTCCGCCATTTGTACATTGTTGTGTATATTATGTGCAATAAAGTTTAAATAAATATGTATTGAGATGACAGCTGTTACCATTCCCAAGGCATGTGAAGAATACTATAGTCTTCGTGAACGCTTGATAACACGGAATTTACTTAGGTAGATGAGGTAGTCGCCAATAATACTGACGGGGCATATGTTCATTCACACGTTCGCGGCCGCTGCTTGTAATGTGGGTGATTCTTAAAATTTTTTTTTTTCATAAACGTTTTTATTTTTCACATATTATTACATATATCAAAAGCACAAAGCAATTTTTTGATTCATATGGTCAAGCTTAATACCCTCAGGAAAGGTAAATAAAATGAGTACATAAACACGGTTGTGACAAAGTGTCCCTCAGTCGTGACATCGGCATTTTGGTGGCCAACTCGGCTATTTTGATTCATATAGGTATTTTAACATAGCCTAAGTCACTCATATGACTACGACAAACCTAATGACAGCTCAGACGTTGAAATCCGTCAAACTATAAAGGCTGTAGAGCGTGACATAGAATTCGATACACATCATACATACATTCAAGCGAAAAACATTTTTTTTTGCTTTGGCAGTCGGGCAATAATTGCAAATGATCTTTAGCTAATAAAAATACATTTCTGAAAAGTGCATGTGCCTCTAAATTAATCAAACGAATTAAGAATGACACGACCACGTGTCTATATGTCACTAACGTGGACTCAAAAGTCCGTGGCGGTGACAGATTTTTGAGGCCACGGTCGTGATAATTTGGAACATGTTCGATATTACATAAACATTTCCTTTGATTTTGAAAATATTAAATAATTAGCTTAATCTGCAATATATGAGGTATATCTTATGTTACAAACAATAACGTGAAACTGCAACTTACTTTTAAAACTCTAACACGTTAAAGTTGACCGTTTTTTCAAATGAACACAAATAAATAATTTTCGACAAAACTTCTCCCTTCAGCCATTTGTAAACCTGTCAACAACACAGTGTTGCTGTTCTAAAAAAACTTTAATAAGGCTGCCAGTAGTAAAGATAATTTTCTACCGAGTACCGCATGTTTATATTACCACGCGCGGTGGTGACGCGAAAACTAATCACAAAATGTATGTTGTTTAAAATTATATAAAATCGTTATAAATTCATACAATTTTTAAACAGTGTTGTAGAACAAGGATTAGTGTTTTATATTTGATATAAATGATTGCTAAATCACTGCATATTAAAAAAAAAAAAAACAAATATCACAAAATCTGGGGAAGTCACACTACACGGTCCGTGACATTTCGCACTTGTATTTTTTTTTATATGTTTCTAATACTCTTAGGACAATACATTTAGGTTGACCTAAAACTAGAGATAAATTGCTAAGTATATTGATATAGACTTTACTTATTTTCACAAAAATACATGCTATTCTTACGTGTTACACAAAAAATGCATAAGAATAAGAATTACCCATGTAGGCTGCACACACGCGCCGCCAGTCTCCGCACCGCTCCGATCCAAGCGGAGAATCGCGTGACGAGACGAAAAGTGAACAAGAATGTACACTCTCGTTCTCGGTCTGTCTCGGGGTTTCTCGACGGGTGTGTACAGCCCGCAGCGAAGACAAGTTACTAATTTTTTCAATTACAAATGACAGTGGAAATTTTTGTACTGTAATTATGTACAGGCGACTTGCAAATGTCGCAGTTACGGCGCAATTTCTAATTTTAACAAAGAGGCTATTTGACTCTAGACTAGACATAAAAATTCAAAATCGCTCTCCTTCTTGATTCGACTGGCAAATCATATTACTTTTTGGCAACCGGGTTTTTAACCTAATTAGACCCCGCTGAATCCGATTTTGCCGGTTGCTTGATCGAATTCTTGACCGGAAGTGAGATATTTGATATTAAAGGTCCCTTTTTTTAGTTTTTCGTAAATAACTCTTAAACGGTGGCTTATAGCCAGAAATGTTCTACTAGATAACTAATCTGCATAAAACTGCCTACAAGAAATATTCCGTATTGTTCCTCTATTAACGCGGGAAAGTTAATTATAATCACTTCTAAGGTCCCTTTTTTTAGTTTTTCGTAAATAACTCTTAAACGGTGGCCAATATAAAAAAAATGTTATAAAAAGTTAATAATTTACACAAAATTTTGTACAAAAAAGATTCAATACACTTTTTCGCAGGGACCAATGTTTAAAAAGATAATAAAGAGGGAAAGTTAATTATAATAAATTCTAAGGTTCCTTGTTTTTATTTTATCGTTAATTATTTGTAAAGTATGACTCATATCAAAAAAAACCTTATAATTAAATAATAAACATAAAATTTCCTACAAGGAACATGTAGAACACTTTTCGCTAGGATCAATATTTAAAAAGACAAAGCAGCGGGAAAATTAATTACATATAATCAAAGTCCCTTTTTAGTTTTAAATAACTCGTAAACGGTGTCCCATAGAAAAATACATAGGTTTTTAAGAATAAATTATCTACATAAAATTTTCTCCAAAAAACATCTGGAATACTTTTCTCTAGGATCAATATTTAAAACGATATTAAAGGAAGAAAGTTAATTCCAATCAGTTCACATGTCACTTTTTTTTAGTTTTTCGTAAATAACTCCTAAACGGTGGCCCGTTGCAAAACAATATTATAAATAAATATTGAACATAAAATTGTCCACAAAAAAAGTTCTGTACACTTTTACGTACGATCAATATTTAATGAGGTATTAAAGGGGGTAAGTTAATTATTATAATTAATTTCCAGGTCCCTATTTTTAGTTATCCGTAAATAACTCGTAAATGGTGGCCCATAGCAAAATAGGTTCTAAAATTTTTCAATGAATATTTAATACCTTTAAAATTATATTTAATGTCACGTAATCGCTTATTCACGCCACGCGCGTTTCCCGAAAATGAGACGCAGAGGGCTGTGTTCAGCGTTGAATAAAAAGTATACATAATGGAGATACAGTTCTGCAAGTATGGAATGTTTTATTGGAAATATTCTCCTATTTTATCATATTAATTTTGGTTTCTTAAATATAAATACTTTTTGAGATATTGGGGAATTATAAAATATCTACCTTTCCCCCCTTTTTTTGTTTATAATTTTGAATACACGCTTGGAATACATTTTTCTAGGCATCATGACGAATCTAATGAGGTATCACATGTATTTTTAGGAGTAGTATTTCTATTTTTCACCGTTTTCGGGATCTCGAACAGACTAGATTGTTGTGGCGAAAATGTACGAGAAGGGCTGACCCCAAGTGATATGGGAACATAGCCAGGAGAAAGAAAGAAAGAAGAAGAAACGTTTATTTAAACAATGAATTACATTTATATGAAGACAATATGTTTCGACATCGAATTTCTACAAATCAAGTAAGTAGTACATAAGAACTGAAGTTGAGACATAAGATAAGAATAGAAAAAACTGTTGAGTGCAAAAGAACAGGAATTCGAATATTTTTTCACAAAATTCAAACACGGCTAATGGTAGTTCACATTTACCTTCTGTAAATTTCACAGAGAGCTAGCGAGCCAGATAAGAGTCGTGCCATTCGTGCCTACTATAGCGGTGACGGAAACGTCAGTAAAATTCGAATCAAACCAATTTATTTTGTGGATTTAGCAATATTCAAATAAGTAGCTGTGGGAGCGGAATAACATACACATGACGTGCGACAGTAACGGGTGTGTCGTTGATCGATTTTCACCAAATTTTAATGGCTAACGCCATTCATACACGTCTGTCAAATCTAAACCAATTTATCAATCATTTTTGCGTGTTATGGCCATCAAAGCCTTAATGATTCCGTCAATGTCGAGGTGGGATAAGACAAAAGTAGTATTTTGTGGTTCGACGATAGATGGTGTTCGGTGGATCTGTCAAAAATAACATTAAATTTGTTTTTATTCGTTACTTTGACCATTTGACCTATATGTTCGTTAAGAAGGGGCACAGTGTATTTATGTAAGTAATCTAGCTTAGGTATGTAATTGATGAAATCATAAGTACTTATCATAATCAATATTAGTAATGTCGCTAAATGAGGCTTCAGCTAGAAACATAACTATAGAGTACCAGGTAGTTATTACAATCAAAGGTCGTTCGATAGAAAATGCAACACGCCTCGGTTGTAATTTATGGGCACAATAGAACTTGAGGGGATGCTTGCAAAATTGTACACGTTTTATTGAAAAACATACAGAAATTAGATTTATTTTCCGAGGGCAGATTCTAAGAAAACCCTTAAAAAGTTAATGTTGGCTTGATAGAAAAAAATAACGATATGTCAAATTTTTATTTATTGTCAATTGTATATCATTCCTGCATCTCTGCATTCCATAGCAGTATAATTTTAGTATAAATTATAGCTAGTAATATAAGCGAGGGATTTGGCTAGCGAAATTTTAGTCAGAAGTCGCAAGTTTCACGTGGCGCGCCATATTTTTTGTTCCTTTCTAATTTCCTGTGGGCGCAGCACGGTTCCATTTTTATCGTCTATCACTATGCGCGTCCCTTTCGCACTTATATACTTGTTAGAACGTGACAGCCATGGGGACAGGGGATAAAAACGCGACCGTGCTACGCCGCCTGGTGTTACGCGCCCTCTAAACTGTGTAGTTTCACGAGTGAATTTGCTCATAAGGCGTAACTTTGTAATATGTAAGGTCATCTAAAGACCTAAACATGTACATGTTTATGTTGAATAATTATATTCAAGCGTTGTTCCAAATTTCCGAATCTTTTTCGTGAATAACGGATTGGATTAAAGTAGTTGATGAGAATTATTATCTTCAAAAACAAAAATAAAGACAATTAATATTGAATTTTGATTATAACGAGTTAAAGTTTTACATATGTCCGTTTGAACTATATCGATACTTGAAGAAGAAAAACTAGTTCTACTAGGGAAAATATTAGCAAATTCACTTGAAGCTTTTTTCCATGGCCGTGACATAAGGAAAGCTACTCACTGTTGTTGGTCGACGGTGAGGGCGCGGCGGGGCGGCGGCGCGAGCGCCACAGGCCACGCGGCCTGCACGAGCGACTCGCGGACGAACTGCTCCCAAGACGGCGATGAACCTGTCGAAAAGACTTTATTCGAAATTCAACTCGTAAACTTGTAGTCTACTTTGGAATAAGGGTGAGTTTCGTTTGTAGGTTCATCTGTTTTTTAGAGAGGTTGAAATGTTGTTTTAGTTTAAGAAATGACTTCATAGCGTAGCGTATTATGCCGGCTGTACACTATCGGCGAGACACCCCGAGACAGGCCGAGAGCGAGTGTGTACAGACTGCTCTCGTATTGTCTCGATCTTCCTTGTCTCGTCTCGCCGTTCCCCGATTGCGGTCGGTTTTTTGCGGCCGAGTCAAAGGGTCTCGCTGCTCTCGCGAGGGCAGCGAGGCAGAGCATGTACACACTCATTGTTAAAACAGAGATTTGTGTAACTACCCGACAGATCAGAGAAAGTCCGCCAAGGTCTACCCCTTCCAACTCCCACTTCCACTTCTCCCTTATACACTCTCTTTGTTAGCCTTCTTTCACTCATTCTTTGCACGTGTCCAAACCATCTCAACATACCTTTCTCAATTTTTGTCACTACATTTACATTCAGTCCAAACTTTTCCCTTATCACTTATGCTAATTCTATCTTGCAATCTCACACCACACACACTTCTCGACGCTCCCATTTCCACTGCATTCACTTGGCTCTGATGCCTCTTCTGCCATACCCAACGTTCGCTACCATACATAAGTGTAGGCACCAACACCCCTTTATGAACAGCCAACCGTGCTTTTTGCGACACCTTCTGGCTGCTCATAAAAGCGTTAAGTGCCCCATTCACACGATTTCCAGCATTCACTCTCCTTTCAATATCTTTATCATGCTTACAGTCCCTAGTTCCACTCTTTCTTGACCAATCGAAATTTCACAGTTTGTCATATTTTCTTCCTTTTCAAATACCATTACTTTCGTCTTGCTTATACATTTATTTTCATTCCTTTCCTTTCAAAAGACCCATGCATTCTAGTTACCATCTCCTGCAACTCTTTACCCGATGACGCTAGAATACCAGGTCATCAGCGTAAAGAAGACATTTGACGGATAACCCACTCATTCTCAGCCAACATTCATCATTTCTCAAATCATGCAAACTACTATCCATGAACAGATTAAACAGCCACGGTGACGCTACATATCCCTGACTAACACCCTTCTCGATGCTAAACCACTCAGTGTACGATCCGTTACTCTCACACAAGCACTGTAATCCTCATAGAGCGATTTCAGTGCCCGGATATAGGCCTAAATAATTATAGTAGCTAGTAGCACAGAGGCAAATCGCAGCAACAGTTTCTATGTCCATCGTGGCGGGCATCCGTGGTTTAAATGATTCAACGAGTGTGTACACGGTGTGCTCTCGTCGACAGCTTCTCGCCCGAGATTCTCGGCGAGAGACTCTCGCCGAGCGTGTACAGCCGGCATTATACAATATTCAGAGACAGTCGCGTGCGGCGGATTTTACCAACAATGGCACGCGTGTGTAACTACGGAGTCAATTTTGACGTTATATTTTTATGTGTTACTTTACTGCCAATATTATACTGTGCTTCGGGGGCAAGTTCCACGGATGCTTATGATGTTATGCCCCTATAAAACTTTATCCGACGCCTCGCCTTTATAATCATGTTTGCTGAGAATATCAAGGAAAATTTCTTCTACGCGACACTCTAACATAAGTGCTCTTTTTATAGTTTTAAGCTGATCTATTTTTATAGTTTTAAGCTGATCTATTTTTTACGTTTAAATATTCAAAAAATGAGGTTAAAAATAGATTATACAGGTTTAAACTGGAACCAAAAGTGACATAAATCGGTAATTTCCGTTCATGTTTCTTAGGATTTGGCATAGGTACCTAAATATGTAATGTTTTATTTTTAAACGATTACTTATGGCGCAAGTATTCCGCGTTTACCTGCATCACAGTTTGATCTAAAAGCAAAGGTGTCAATGCAATGTGCATGCGTCGACACAAATTTAACTCAAGCCGGCCGGAAAGCTCTTTGTGGGGATTGTAGGGGTTTTTAGAAAAAAAAACGTTATTTTATTTTTCTTCTTTTAATGTTATTTAGCTTCGTCTGCGCGTAGGGTCACAACTATTTTCTTTAATATAGCAACATTGGCCCATAAAATAAGCTGACTAAATTGTCCGTTTTAAGGTATCATTACCTTTTTATTGTGTTTTTATTGCCAGGCTAAACCTTTTATAACATTATCGTATATTTTTGCGAGTGAAGTCACATGTGCCTAGAGTTCCAAATGTTCCAATCCAATTAAATTATGGGTCTAAGGAAACATAATAATGTCAAGTATTTTGGCTAAAGCTCACCATTGCAGAGATATTTCATTTTATATGCATGTTAATTTCCCTGTTTAGTTCCAGTGTACTTTTCCATTTCCGAGACTATTATTATTATTTAATTAACGTTGATTGCAAAAGTATCGATTAACCCACTTTTGTCAACAATATTGATTCACCTTCAATGCAGACTTACTAATACCTAACTACTTGTCGAAGTGGGTTAGTAAATGGTAAACAGCTACTAAATAACATTTTGCAATAAGTACAGCGAATAGAAGAACTTCAAGAACCCCAAATATGTTTCTCCGCATACTCGACTCTTGAAATGTATTTCATTTATAATAAAATGCCAGCATAATATTTCAGAAATAAAATACGGAGTAACCGACATTTTTTTTATAAAAATAGAGTATCCTATACTTAATCTAAGGATTACCTCCAACAGGCACTGCATTATGAAGCGTTTACGAAGACTTGCGCCTAAAAAATGCGTAGCTCTCAATCTCGGAAGATAAACTAGAGCTAATAAATATGAAATATTATAATGACATCAAACGCATCTTATGATGGAGAGTTGGAGAGTGAAGATGACCATTAATACTGTGACGGTCAAGAATCACACATCCTAATCATTACACTACACTCGAACCCCATACATCTCAAATTCCAAAGACATGAGCGAATGCACACACAATTACGATACGATTTAGCTTCGAGCAACACGGAAGAGAGGCGGCATTCGCACTATTTCCCCTCTGCCTAGGTACAAGATCAACTGATCTAGAGCGGGTATAAAACTAGTTGCGGATTTTAAACTAGACCAAGTATAGTCGCGCGAGTGAACACAGCAGCAGAAAAAATGCCTTATTGCTCAGTTTTTTGTTGTAAAAAGAGGTCGGGGACATCAAATTTACAAAAAAAGGTGTTACATTTCATATGTAATATTTTTTTTACATATCATACGTTTAATTACATTTAAACACAATTATTATATTTTAATCTCATGTAATTGTTGGATTTATCGATTTTGCTCGCCCAGTACAAATTACGGATCGGTCGAGCGACAAATCCGACTTCTCACTCATCTCCCAGAAAACAATAAAATTCTTCGACGAAAATGTGTTAGTGTGCGTGTTGTGACACTTGTGACTCGTCCGTACACAAAAACAGATCGAGGTGTGCAAGATTTGTCTGTGTGGGGTGTCATTTTCTATGTATTTGTGTCGTCATAACAGATTGGATTTTGTATGTAAGTGTGTGAGAAGTGCGACTGTGTGCACCTTTCCCCCCGCAAAAAATGGCAGAAAGATTTGTACGGTAAGCTATCGCTTGGGCCCCTCCCTTCCGACGTGTCGGAAGCCGGTGTTGCTCGAAGCGATTTAGTATGAAATCACCATGTGATAGTTGGGGACAAAATTATTTTCGTTGTCTTGTTTCTGACCACTCTGTCACGCTTCTATTTTTGTCTTTTATCAAATTAAATAAAAAAGTTGAGTGCTACTGCATGCCTTTCTAGCTGTAGATTATGATTATCTTGAAAAAAATTAAAAACTAAATTTCACCCCGTACAAAAAGCTCCACTCCGTCACATTTCTTGGGATAATAAACAAGACAACGAAAATTAATTTTGATCCAATTAACACTCGCGAACACCACATGTTACGTCTAGCTATGGTGGTCTGTAACGTAACGCAACACTGGAAATGCTGGTATTTCACATTAGTATCATGTAAAAGGTGCTTTGTGGGCTCAAAGCATTTTAACGGCACATTTTCATAAAAACGGAATGTCTCTGAGCCTGGACCTGTCTCGGTATGTTATTTGCTGCGTCGGTCATTCTTTAAGGGGTCAACTTTCCGCGTCCGAAAAAAGTAGTTTTCCTGGAATTAAACTGACCTCAATATTTATTTTATTAGTCATTACTTTACTCTGTAAACTAACAACAAAACAAAGGTAAGGAAGAGATCGTTTTTTAGCGATATATCCGCCTGTTGTTACCTACGAGTCTTAAACTAGTACCTATTTCGTTTTTGGTGCACAATACAAAATCAGCGTCAGTAATTGACGTATATACCTACCATATCATGCCATGCATAGAAAGGGGGGATCTTTCTATGCATGGCATGATATGCTAGGTATATACATACGTCACATTTATTTAATACAACACTACTGCAAAAGCCGGCGCGGCGGCAGAGGCGGCCGAAAAATTAAAAAAGGCCAAATATAAGGGTCTCGGCCCCGAATACGATTTCGTACCTTTCGGTGTCGAGACCCTTGGCCCGTGGGGTCCGAACGCGTCTACGCTATTTAAGGATTTATCCAAAAGGATAGCAGACGCCACTGGTGATCGTAGAGCTGGCAGCTTCCTCGCACAAAGAATAAGTATTGCGATACAGCGGGGAAATGCTGCCAGCATCTACGGCACCATTCCGCAGGATAGTTTGTAATTATTTATTTTTAGATTAGTTTTATTTATTTTTAGATTTAGTTTTTAAGTTTTTAGGTTAGTTATTTTATTATGTTTTACTTATGGTATTATTTTGTTTCTAGGTATTAAGTTTGTATGCACTAATATTAAATAAAAGAATCTAAATAGAAAAAAAAAAATACAACACTTTAAACTCTCGCATCTTGTACACATAATTAATGTAATTCGGGTCTAACCCAGATCGGATCGGATCGCGTTAGACCCGTTAATGACATTAATTATGGGATCATAATACGCCGACAAGTCATCTAATTTCTGTAGCCACACCTAAAAGGCCATAACCCTTCGAAACCATATACAAAAATGTATTAATATTTTCCCCAAAATGCGAGTAGAATTACAAAGCGGGGCATGATGGCTATACAAAAGAGTCTAATAGGAAGGCATTCTCATTTTTTCAGTATTAGTGATTCAAGCACTGTGAGTCAAAACCTCGAAACCAATGTAACTGTTCATCACAATTATCACACTTGAGAGCGCATACGCTCATATTTTCATATATATATGTCTGCACGTGTACGTTTACTTTACATTATTCATTACTGGTAAATTACACGCATTACGTAAGTACAGGGGTAAAAACATTCACCTCTAATCATTCATCTCTATACATTAATTAATCTATTGATTAATCTCTAGTTGCTTCAACTATACTCTGACAATTCATTTTTGTATGGAGTAGTTGTCACGTTAAATGTTTGTAGACAGTTTTTGGAAGCATAGCACGTTCATTTATTTAGAAATGGAACATTTCAGTAATTAAAATACGGAGACTTGAAGGGACTGTCATAGGGGCCATCATACAAGACGAGAGGAATGTAGGTACCTATTTTAGCATTAGCATTAGGGCACCTGGCATACTTGATCAGAAATAAAGTCCGCCTCGCCCGGGCCGGGCTCCGCCAGCGTTTGGAATACTAGCCCAGGTTATTTCACTGAACTTTCGTCGTAAATGTGCTCATTAATCAAAGTCGGACTTTCAGAACGTTCAATTGAACTACCTTGTACTTGATATTGCGGGTTCTTATTATAATTGACTACAAATATTTATGTATTTAATAATGTATTTAGTTCAGTGAGCGTGAATATATTTAAAGTTATGAAACAACAATTTTGAACACATAGGCCAAGACAGTGTTCTGTGTTTTTAAATGACCTTTAGACGTCTAGACGTTTCATCTGCCAAATATAATAACAAAGAATAGGTACTTGGGTATAAAATGGCACTAAAGGCAACTGAAATAATTATACTAACTTAATTATGACTGCCGTTAAAACAGAGAGAAACGCCTAAAATAAAGAGGCCAATTCGGACTTAGAAACTGATGTCAATTTAATCTTATTTAGTGTATTACTTCTCCGTGAATGTCAGAATTCGTATAAAATTGTTATGAGAGAGATATGATGTTAGCATAATAACGAATCAATGAATAACAAATCGATAACAGATTGAAATCGGTTGCCGCTCAAGATTAAGATAAGTAGGTAGGTATACTCGAAAGCTACCTAGTGTTAGACCAAGAAAGGTCTGCAACGATTTTGATAGCACACGCAGTGCAAGTGTTATTTATACGTCATAAATTTATAGAAGTTTGGCGTTTAAAATAACACCCAGTGCAAATGTGTGCTATCAATATCGTTGCAGACTTTTCTTGGTCTAATAACTCTAATAACATTTTACTGTTGTTATACGAACGTTACTTAAAGGAGGAATGCTATAGGTAAAATACTTATTCTTGTGCCTGTCAACTTTTGGAATAATAAATATGTCGCCGTGTACCTGCTATACGGCCACAATTCAAAAATTTTAATTTTCTGGATTATTGCCGATTCGTATTCAAAATTGTTCAATTTACGACCTTATTTCGAGAGCCATAGCATAAAAGGTCTTTAAGAGCCTTTTTCTCACAAGTGGCCTTATGGATTTGACCATAAATTGTCAGACGATTCCCTGCAATACAGCCACTTGCCAGTCTGCCGCCTCCTGCTCCCGCGGCGTTCGCACGTGAACCTCACGGCCCTTTTGAGTTGTGGCTATATAGCACACGTTTTAAATGAAGCTTTTGAGTTGCGTCCTAGAAAATAATAATTAGATAATGTAGCTGATTATAAGCTAGTTACACATATTATCGCGTACAGTGATCTTGTTCCTATCAAAGTTGATAAAATAAAGGGATTTTAACTATTTTGGTCTTTTTATCTGGGGGCACGGTAGTGCCACCGCCAAGACGAGCAAAGCGAAGCGCAAGGGCACTACCTACCTTTTCTCGAAGCGCTTCGTCGTTTTTTTGAACCCTCATAACTTGGGTTTTGATTATACCAGATATACAAAATTCTCGCGATATGATGTCAATAGTGGACTTATTAAGCACAAAAAAATTCAATTGCATAGCTCTTATACTTTAGATTTGATTCATGTCTAAAAAACCCCGATTTCGTCACTGACTCACTTACTCACCCACTCACTGTTGATCATCAAAACCTTAAGGCTACTTCCTGAAGTACTAGGAAGCTGAAATTTGGTATGTAAGATAGTCTTAGTACACAAACAACAAAAAAATTCAAAAACTTGAAATTTTTAACCCCTGAAAAGGGGGGTGGAATTTTGTATGGGGAATATAGTTACAATAACCGCTGAACCGATTTAGTTGAAATTTGGTATGCGTATCAAGTTACTGTGACAATGACTTTTTATAATATTTTCAACCTTGGACCTTCAAATCCTGATGCTGCAGAGACACTGCTTACATTACCCGAGAGTCGTACAGACTTGCTAATTTAACTATATTATTGATACTATGAAACAAATCCTTAGTGACTTAATACTGACATCGTACTCTTCAGTTCTGATGCTGCAAGTTTACTGCCTGCCTTAACCGCCACGATTGATAAATTTCTGCTTTCAAAGTAGGATTTAAATATTGGACAGGGGCATTTGCATTTAATAATGACATCTGATTCCTCAGTCGTGATGATGCAAGATTACTGCCTGCCATAACCGACAGGTTGGTGAATGTGTCAATTTTAAAGTATGTAGTGCGTTAATTTTAGGTAGAGGCATTTACGTTTCATTCATATTAACCTCCCAACTATCAGTCCTGATGCTGCAGAGTTACTGCCTGCCTTAAACCCCAGGATAGATAATGTTCTGATTTCAAAATAGGATTTAAAGTATTGAGCAGGGGCATTTGCATTTAATATTTACCTTCAACTCCTCAGTCGTGATGATGCAAGGTAACTACGGACCATAATTGACCGGTTGGTGATTGTGTAAGTTTTAGGTGCCTCTCATTTACGTTTCCTAATGACCTCCAACGCCCCTGCGCGGTAGCGGCCCTACGCGGAGGTCGGCCTTCGGCCTTCGCAATAAAGACACTTGTACCATTGTTCTTTGTGCACTATCCTTCCGGAAGCTTCGGGCATTCTGCCCTACGCGGAGGTCGGCCTTCGGCTTTCGCAATAAAGACACTTGTACCATTGTTCTTTGAGCACTAACCTTCCGGACGCTTCGGGCCTTCGGCCCTACGCAGAGGTCGGCCTTCGGTTTTCGCAATTAAGCCACTTGTACCATTGTTCTTTGTTTGAGCACTAACCTCCCAGACGCTTCGGGCTTTCGGCCCTACGCGGAGCTCGGCCTTCGGCCTTCGCATTTAGACACTTATATTTTAGTTCTGTGTTTGAGTAATAACCTCCCGGACGCTTCGGGCCTTCGCAATAAAGACACTTGTACCATTGTTCTGTATTTGAGCACTAACCTTCCGGACGCTTCGGGCCTTCGGCCCTACGCGGAGCTCGGCCTTCGGCCTTCGTAATAAAGATACTTGTACCATTGTTCTGTATTTGAGCACTAACCTTCCGGACGCTTCGGGCCTTCGGCCCTACGCGGAGCTCGGCCTTCGGCTTTCGCAATAAAGACACTTGTACCATTGTTCTGTATTTGAGCACTAACCTTCCGGACGCTTCGGGCCTTCGGCCCTACGCGGAGCTCGGCCTTCGGCCTTCGTAATAAAGACACTTGTACCATTGTTCTGTATTTGAGCACTAACCTTCCGGACGCTTCGGGCCTTCGGCCCTACGCGGAGCTCGGCCTTCGGCCTTCGCAATAAAGACACTTATACCATTGTTCTGTATTTGAGCACTAACCTTCCGGACGCTTCGGGCCTTCGGCCCTACGCGGAGCTCGGCCTTCGGCCTTCGCAATAAAGACACTTATTGTACCATTGTTCTGTGTATGAGCACTGAAAATACTAACTGTAAATAACCGGATTTTGCCCCTAGTAAGATAAATAACTATTGTCATCTTGCGGCGAATGCGCAATCTAATATGTTTATTAACTCGTAATGCTACAAAAAAATTAAAACCTTTTTATTTTAGTCTGAGAAATAAATTCGATTAATAGTTAAATCACTGACATAGTGTCGAAAAGTGGCGTTTAGAATCCGACTCGAGAAGACTAGGTACATTGCTACACCCGTCTTGCATGATTACTGTCCAGAAAGGAGCATAGGAATTATGTAGGACTCCGATTAGTATAATAATTGTTATTTTCTAGTATTTGGTACACTTTCTGATTAAAATAAAACCGTTCAACTTAAAACTTTAATTTTATTAATAGTAGGTACTTAAATCACACGCGCAACTCTTTAAATTAGGGGATGGAAGCAACTTACAAAAAGAAGTGAAATCCCACCAAAACATTTCATGTAAAGTGTTGCCAAGGCTAGGCGCATAAAGCTTTTACACTAAAAAGTTATCAGATCCCGTAGTAGGTACCAAGACTTTTACTCTGTCAGTCCTAACTTTATAAGCTCTAACTGTATAAAGCCAACATCTTGGTCAAACAGTACGGCTTGGCCGTTTCGTTGCAGTCACATAAACACTCCCTCGGTGGACTTGTTGTACAAAGTAGTAACACTGGTCTTTCAAATTCTGAAAGTGTCGTTACGGGATTGTCCATATGTGCTCCGCGTATGATTGTTACGCTCGTAGCACGGTGAGCCAGTAACAACAGTTTTCCCGGCGTGTAGCGAAGACGCTTCATAGAGGCGTAATGGCAATGTGGCGTAACTCATAATAAACGCTGAAGTGGCAAGTAACACTAACAACAGTAAAACTCTTTACTGATGGAACCTAGACCTTAGAGACTCGACAATGTCCACGATGATGTATACATACCAGATACATACGTGTTAGAGAACCTTGTCAACCTTGCATTTTGTAATGACTACTGCAATGCGTCCGTTAGCGCCGCATTTACGTTACACGCGTTTTGGTCCTCGCTTGAACAAATTCCGCACGTAATCTCTTAATCTCGATGCAAACACGAATTAATGCTGCTCGCACAATTCCTTTGTGGGTAGTGTCGGAAACCTTTCCCGATATTTTGGCACACCTACCTACTCTAACATACCTAATCCTTGTGAAAATATTGATAAAACTTTCGTAGGTAACAAAAGTGCTAAAAATTGGCTAATTTTTTGCATGCTGCTGAAGTAGATCTTTTGATAAGATCATTTTAGTGAAGAAATATACGTTTTTAGAACAAACAGGCAATTCTAATCCGTAGCAGGTTTTGAGCATGCAACCTTAGACCACCATTTTCGTTTGTTGTTCTGGCATAGGTTTCGGCAGGCTATCCGGAAGCCGTAGATATACGAAACTAATCCCAATGATCGAATCGAATTCGAAAACCAGTTGTTCTATGCCAAAATTAATACGTGAATAGTTTGCTTTGGTTTGAAAAGTAACTACTTATTTAGATATACCAAAATTGTGGTTACGCTATCTGTTCACTGTTAGTGAAACAATGTACCCAGTTTCATGAAATTGTGAGTACACAACGCTGAATACAAATTTCCGTGTAGGTACCTACACTATTTATTTTGCGTAGCACGCAGAGGCCCGTATCCGCATATCAGCATTTATTTGTTCGCGTAACAATGTTCCGTTTCAGGCTATAGATTATATTCTTTAGACTCCGAATTATGAAAAGACGCAATTACTAAAGATACTTAGACACCTTTCAGTTGTATCCATTAACATAGTAGCCCATGATTATATCTTTAGTAAAAAAAATGCTGATATTTATTTTACATAAGCACAGCACTCACTGTGACCGTAAGTAGGACCTAACTGAAATTAAATTAGAAATTTCGTATTTATGCCAGCTGAAATTATATGCTTCATCTATAAGTATGTGATCTGTATGGTCGGGGTGACAATCATAAATATTTCGTGGCGCACCTTTAGTAATATATGTTTTTGCTTATGCGTTGTTTGTACGTATCGTTCGTTTGGACAAACTGCGGGGTTTTATGATATTCTCAACTGAGACAAAGACGATAACAGATGTGCATAAGTAATTGTTTTCCTTCACATTTTCACGGAAACGTGCGAACGTGTCTTGCTATTTCAGTCAGTCACGGTACAAAAAGTACTGAGGTTGACTGAATGTGGGAACCTTTTAATTTACCGAAACTTTTTTGACCAAATTTCGTTTCCTAACCAAATTTTACCAACTGCACGTTTGTCAACTCAATCTTTCCCATATAAACATTTGACAAACTTAAAATCCGACAAATGATCATTTCCCAAACTGTTACTTTACAACTTTTATAAGACCAACTGGCTTTTTCCCAAATGTTTTACTTAGACTATAAATGTTCGCTCAATTTATTTTTGTTAAATAAATCATTGGACAAAATTATTTTGTCCAAAAATATCTTTACTTAAAAAATGTTTGTTCAATAAATGTATTGCAAAACCACTACTTGACAAATTATGTCTATCCAAAACATTATGTTATTAAAAATGTGTTACGGCTAGGTTAGGTAAAGTGGGTGCTTAATTTGGTTTTGGTTTGCTTTGGTAGCCAAAAAAAACACTACAGTTATCTATATTTTTACCTAGATAGGTTCGTTAGTTACCTTGTGCCCCTCAGAGAAGAAAATAGAAGCCCCGCGAAGCGGGGCTTCGTAGACCGGCCGCGGCGTGGGTCTCAATTGCTTTAAAAAAGGGGATTGTTATTGGAGCCCCGCGTATTGGAAAAAAAAAACACTACAGGACTACCTATATTTTTACCGAGATATACTTTTGAATATGTTGCGTTAGTCTAAACCACACGAAAGCTACCAAGGGGGGCTCCGGGGGCGAAGCCCCCCGTATTGAAAAAACACTACAGTATTACCTATATTTTTACCTAGATAGGTTCGTTAGTTACCTTGTGTCAGAGCTCAGAGCAGAAAATAGAAGCCCCGCGAAGCGGAGCTTCGTCGACCGGCTGCCGGGTCTCACTTGCTTTAAAAAAAGGGATTGTTATCGGAGCCTCCCGCATTGAAAAAAAAACACTACAGGACTACCTATATTTTTACCTAGATAGGTTCGTTAGTTACCTTGTATTCCTCAGAGCAGAAACTTATATTTTTGGGATAAATTGTTTGGGATATGAAAATCTGGCAAAAAAATTTCGGTTATCCAGTAGTAACCCAAGTAGCATGACAAGTACGAACATTTCCGTGGAAATACGATGGAGAAGAATTATGCACATCTGTCTTGTTAATAGAGTTTAGAGTAGAGTAGAGAGGCGTAGCAACGCTCCCCTGGCCGTAAACTCCTACTTTAACTACACGTTACATTTTCCATCAATCACGAGTTCTGGTTTCTGGAGCGCCCCAAACAACACAGTCACCAGAAAATGCCTACAACTTTCGACCTTACACCATTGTAATAAGGTGATACTCGAATATGTATACTCGTGGTATGTTTAAGACCATTGTACAAAGCTATAACGTGATGATGTCAACAGGGGATTATCTTCTTTTGCCGTGCCTTGTGACAAACGATTTTGTTATTTGACGTGGCATCCGAAAACTTGGTTACGTCAACACTTTTCTGTATAATAATTCAAAGACGCAAATATAGCTAATACTTATTTGGTCATCCTTTACCCTTTATTAGGAATTAGATATAGATAACGGTTGAGAAGAGTATCACAGTTTTTTCTAGCCAGGCAATGTTGGGTATAGTAGGAAATATTGGAGAAGTTTATAACTACGACGACCGGTCTGGCCTAGTGGGTAGTGACTCTGCCTGTGAAGCCGATGGTCCTGGGTTCGAATCCCAGTAAGGGCATTTATTTGTGTGATGACACTGATGACACAGATATTTGTTCCTGAGTCATGGTTGTTTTCTATGTATTTAAGTATTTATAAATTATATATATCCTTGTCTGAGTACCCACAACACAAGCCTTCTTGAGCTTACTGTGGGACTTGGTCAATCTGTGTAAGAATGTCCTATAATATTTATTTATTTAACTAAAGGTGTTTTTAAAAATGAAATAAGTAGATTTTTAGGTAAGTACCTACTTTTCTTACATTTTGTCTACAAGATATACCTACTGTGTGTGCCTGAATCACGTATACATACATAGAACGGTCGAATGAATAGGTAAAGCGGACTTTAATTTTGTTATGGCTCCTCTACACGATGGGCCAACGCCGGCCACTCCAAGGGACGCACCCATGCGGTAGAATGAGATAGCAATATAACTTGCTCCTTCTAACGCATAAATGCGTCCCTTGGAGTGGCCGGCGTTGGCCCATCGTGTAGAGGAGCCATTACACTGGAATTTATTTTAAAACTTCCCCACCAGAGGGTGCAGCGGCGGAACCAACTTCACCGCTCGCGCTAACTTTTACAATTTTCGTTAAATTAATATGTAATACACAGATTAGAAGAGTACATACATACAAACATACAGGTGAAACTGAAAACCTCCTGTTTAACGCATTCACTGCCAGGGGGCGTGGCCTAGGAACAAACTTGTATGGCGGTGAACGCACATGTGCGTCGGGGGCAGTGAATGTGTTAAGGTAGTTAATAAGAGTAGTGTCCTTGGCCGAATTCGTACTTCCATTGTAGTGGTATTATTTATTATTCCCAAGGCACGGCCGGTTGGAGTAGTTCCCGCCATTCGCCCAACTGGGGATACATTTCATTCGGTTAACAAGAGCGATCTATCTACCTGTTCGTGAATACAGAACCTTTAGTGTACATTTCATTCGATAGCCTTTGCGTTGTCTATTTTTGTATGGGATTTTAACCCTTAGGTAAATGCATGATTTTTTCTTTTTGCCCGAAATTAATATATGTATCACATAATTGTTTGCCGAATCTAGGAAAAATAGTAAAAAAAAATATAACTTCGATTTTCACTGCGAAATCAATGTTAGAAGTTGAATTGGCTAAATCATATTTATGTAAATATGTAATTTTCAGTAATAGATAGGTATATGAATTTTTTTACTACCGTTAGAAAGGTACACTATTTGTGATATACCTATGATAAAGTTTTTAAATATAAAATAATTAGGTACAAACCCCGAAAACACCGTTCAAAATCACATACTAAAAATTATCAACTTCTGGATTTTACCAAGTTTTCCGACTTCGTCTTAAAACGAATGTAATTTTTATAAATTAAAAATATTGCGTAAATTTAACCCTTAATTCATCACCCTACTACTTGACGTTTGGTATAAAGGTGCGTTCAAGAACGTTAGCCTTTTTTTAAAATCTGTGAGCTGTCTAATGCTTTGTAGACATTTGGCAATACACTAAGGGTTAAACAGCGCGTCAAATGTAGTGGGACGTTTTATAAACTCTAACTCCCATGCAAAATAACACAGTACGGTTACCATCAGTTTGTCACTGACATAAACGCCGTCGAGAACGTAATTTACTTTCTATACATCCCGTTTGCACTAATATGCGAGTGCGAGCGGGATGTATAGAAAGTAAATTACGTTCTCGACGGCGTTTATGTCAGTGACAAACTGATGGTAACCCCTCTGAACGCAAACGCGTACGTCACGTCACGCTATCGAATGAAATTTACTCTAGGGCTACAGTTGAAACACGTTTACGTTTTTATTCGTGAAACATCTTTGAAATTGGCCAGCGCTTGTTAATATACTTCAGCTACAGTCACTGACAATGTCATGACCAAAGACATATGTAACTTCGTATAAGATGAATAAAGTCTAAGGAAAAAACGTGCCTCGGAAATCAAGAAAAAGTCATTCTCGGATAGATGGCGCACACACCTTTGGCCTATACTCGGCTAGATGGCGTGACACCGTTTAATATTTAACAATTTTAACACATAGATATCAGTGAATGAACATGGGTCAAAATGATATAAAAATAATAAAATCATTTATCCATATATATAAATTTTTTTGATAATTTTATACGTTTTCATTTTGAATTTAATCGTGTGCCGACAGATGGCAGTACATTTACTGCGACTATAAAATGTACTATGACAGGACCCCTCTATACTATCTATTCTCTTTGGTCATGACCAGAGATCGGACTGCGTCATTGCTCGCAATAATGTGGCCATGACTCCAAAATTAATTAAATAAATATTTTAATCATTTATTTAATTTCGTACCTGAGATTTAATTTTGATTCCTAGTCAATAAATAACACAAAGACGCGCGCGACGCAATCAGCAGCAGCTTCGGTTTACAGTTTGACACAACCTTTAAGGGGCCCACAGATTACCAGAGGGCCTACCGCGAACCACGTTCGATGTGCTGCCACTCTATCGCACTTGTAAATTCGAAGGTAAGTGTGACAGGGAGGCAACACGTCGAACGTGTTTCGCGGTAGGCCTTCAGTTCGCCGGACGATATCAGCCTGTCAGTTAAACGCAAAATTTGACGGCTCCGAGCAACTGACAGGCTGATATCGTCCGGCGAACTGATAATCTGTGGGCCCCTTAAGGCGGGATTCCACCAGTGTGCGACACTAAGCGGCACAAGCATATTCAGTACAAAAATGCTTGTGCCGCACAGTGCCGCTCACTTGTGGAATCCTGCCTTTAGACATGCAAAAGATAGGAAGTATAGACACCAATAAAAGTATGTATGAAAAGAAATGACTGTTACTTTTTTTTGGTGTGGATTTATTCTACTTTTTGCAAGAATAAAATGTATGGTGTCTAACCATGATGTCAATCGTTTGCGCTACGACAACGAAACGCTTTCTGTCTCTCTATCGCTCTTCTATATTAGTACGATAGAGAGACAAATAAGGTTTTGTCCCAATTCCAAAGTTATACTATAGAACTTTATATTCACATGTTACCAGACTCTTTTATGCAATTATTGTTAGTAAGCGGAAACTCCGCCAATTTCAAGAACAAAAGCCAGGACTATTTCTTCGAAGACGTTTTATCGTACATACGATTATCGTCGTTGTGCCTAAGGCCATAAGGGTGGGTGTGTTGCAAAGAAAGTGTTACGTGAGACAGGAAGAGGGTCGCTTAAAGCGTAACAACCGGGCTTGAGGCAAATGCTTCCTCCGTAGACTACCACCTAGAGATATCGCTTTTGGAAAAGTTTTTTTAAACCGCGTTCTCGTAACATATAGGCAGTTTTTATACTAGTCCGTCAATCCATCCCACTCCACTCCACCATACCTATCATCTGCTCTATATAATAATGCAGAGTATGACTATTCCAAAAACATTTTTTTTAAAGAAGGAATAAAGAAAATACATTTATTTACGTCACACTAGTTAAATTAACATAAAAAGGGTGTGAAAGAAACGAAGAGACAATAAAAACTCAGCGTAATGCCATGGCAAGCCGGGGCGGTGATTTTCAGTAAGGAATATTTATAATTAACATGAATATTGCTGTTAAAGTGATCTGAAATGGGCACTCGAGCTCTTATATCAACTTAGTAGATATATGAAGGAGTAAATGTCTCACGCGAGGGCGAAAATCGTATATGGTCTGTCTAGTGAGTAAGTGATCTGTGGTTTCCTCCGAGCTTTGCACGTAAACCTTTGTCGTGACCAAAAACGTGGGTTTAAAAATTCAAGCTTCCGTTTTTAGGTCAAGTTTAATTTTGAAAGGATTATTTAAAGTACCACCTCCGTACTAAGGACTAAGAGAAACATGCGCTTAACTGTACTACTTAGAATTAAATTAAAAGATAATCCCTTCTTTGCCAGGCTATTAAATAAAAAAACTGGTCAAGTGCGAGTCGTACTCGCGTTTCAAGGGTTCCGTACATCACACAATTTATAGCATTTTTTTTTGTACGTGTAATACGTGAGTGAAACTTTGAAATACCCGAATGGGTCCGTTCAAAAACCAGATGTAACATGGCGCGATGGCTTATATCTCTGCAACTATGCAAAGTAGCTTGGATAGGAATATTAAATGCCGAACAAAAGTACAAGTGTCCAAATGCGAAGACTGGAGGCCGAGCTCCGCGTAGAGCTGAAAGCTCGGAGCGCGCGTCCGGCGGGTTCGCGCTTCCCAAAACTTCCGCAAATGTTTTAAAAGCGAAGGTCGAAAAAAGGTAATACATATCTTATACTTTTAAACGAGCAATCCCAGTGAGGGCATTTATTTGTGTGATGAACACAGATATTTGTTCCTGAGTCATGGGTGTTTTCTATGTATATGTATAAATATGTATTTATCTATATAAGTATGTTTATATCGTCGCCTAGTACCCATAGTACAAGCTATGCTTAGTTTGGGGTTAGGTCGATCTGTGTAAGATGTCCCCAATATTTATTTATTTTATATATTTATTTATATTTATATTTCGGAATCTCGGAAACGGCTGTAACGATTTCCTTTATATTTGCTATATGGGAGTTTTCGGGGGCGAAAAATCGATCTAGCTAGGTCTTATCTCTGGGAAAACGTGCATCTTTGAGTTTTTATGTTTTCCGAGCAAAGCTCGGTCTCTCAGCTCCCAGATATTAGTGCTAAAACAACAGTACAAGTACCAAATCAATCAATAGTACAAGTACCATTGCGGCTGTGTGCCAGATACAGCCTAGTCGACATTTTTTTGTCTTCAATTGGACTCACGCTTGAACCTAAAGGCACACCCTTCGGGACGCTTCGGACCTTCGGCCTTATGCAGATATCGATCTAGGGCCTTCGCAATAGCTGTTTACACCACTTTTCAATTAACTCTTTGCTGCTGCGTCCCTAAAATTACCTAAACGCATTTTTGTTCCTAAATCCGTCTCACATTTGACTGTAGATTTCTAATAGGTTTTCCTGTCATCTTTCGGCAAAGAACTATTTTGTGTATTTTTTCAAAATTTTAGACCCAGTAGTTTCGGAGATAGAGGGAGGGGGGTGGATGGTCATTTTTTGTCTACTTTCTTGAATAACTTCTAAACTATTTATCCTAAAATTATAAAAAAAACGGGTTGCACTCCGGGAGTGCTGACAGAAGTGAAAACTCAATGACTAGTCCAAAATGTCTGCAGCACTATGTATAATTGACCCATCCTCCTTTCTATTGAAAAACTTTAGTTGTTCCGAAATTGCTGGACAGTGAGCTTAAATTTGTAGCGTTAATTGTTTAAAATTCAAATAGAAATTGTAAAGTTACCTTGCAGACCTCGCATCTAAATATATTTGATCATGATATTTTGAGTTTTAGTTATTCACCAGCACTAGAGTTCACTTTTATTAGGGATTTCATCAAGATGTAGCTTTATTGAATTATATTGGAGTGATATAAAGTTATGTAACTGTGAGATTCTCGTATTTCAGCCCGTACAAGATTAGAACATTGAGCTTTATTGCTTAATATAAAAGCCCAGTTTTAAATAATTGACCTGATTATGACTAAAGTTCTTTGGTGAATAACATTGTCCGTCACACATGACGTCAGAGGGTTACGCGTTACGCGTTACGCTGTCTCGAGTTTATCAATTTTTCCCCATCTCAAAAAGTGCTCAGTGCCGCTAAAGAAGTTTGGAACAAAGTCAGTTGGAAACCGGGAATAAAAGTGGGCTACGCAAAATTGTAGTTTTTAAATAGAATTGTTACACGTTTTTACAAATCAAATGCCATGGGAAACATCAGACAGATGCTATTTGTAAGGGCAGACTCTAACCAAATAACTAAAACTTTAAAGTTGCCTCGATGGAAAATAATCCGGAAAACCTATCATTTATTTTCAATTGTATATTGTTCTTGGAGTGGTCATTAATAGGCGTTCCCCTCTGTCGAAATAGGCGGCCAATGGTCAACCACATGTCAACCACATGTATGGACTGACGTTTATCTGACATGGCTATGTTTACGTTACGTATACATTTGATGTGCCCCTCCCCCGCAAAACACCGCAGACTATTTTGTACCTACCGATGAAAATTATAGACATGGCGTCTCCGTTGGTTATATCCTCTAAGATATCGTTGCTTTCCACTGCCAATCATTGACAACACCGCAGTAAAATTTAGCCAAGGGTCTTGACGAGTAAAATTATATAGGGAAGTACTTATAATTTCAGACATATTGAGGTGAAACCATGGATATACCTTTCGACTCAAGCATCCGTTGTTCTATTCTAATTTACTGGCTCTATGCCCCCTCTTAACTCGACAAAATATACTTCGAATAAGTTATAAAATTATGCATGGGCTTTAAGTATTAAATTTGTAATAGCATCGCAGCCAACTTTGAAAAGTCCTCCATTTTTAAAGGCCTTTAAAAAGTAGTTAAAGGGTTGACTATTAAATTACCAAAGGCCCGGCGGGATTAATTTCCCTATTTGAATCTCCTGCGGAATTGATGGTATCAAATTTGAATTTAAAAGCTTGCGGTAGCTACTGGCTAGCCCAGAACTCAATTAGTGTTGAAATTGGTACTCGATGTTGCTCCAACGCGTAAATTCGGGGGCTCGTACTTGGGTTGCAAATATTATGTGACCGAGCGCTCACATGCGCTGAACAATATTTAAACAGATTGTTTTGTATGTAGGTATTTATTATGCAAAGGAACCATTGTATCGCGCTATTCGGCTATTTCGGCTCATCTAAGACTCATTCTCCGTCTGTCATATGTGTGTGTTTCGTAACCCAACAAAATCTGTTGAATTATCTAAAATGTGTCACTAGAAGTATGATTATCCTGACCTCTACAAGTAAATGGTTCACATCGCACACACTGGGTAGACAAGGCTTTTTAAAAAGACCCAGTTTAGCTCGCTTTTTTGCTGTTTTTCTAGTTTTTGCAGAAGCTTGAAACGAGCGCACTGTAGAAGGTTAATAAAGGTACCTAGTAGTTCAGTTTGATGTTAACTCCGACTTGCTGAGAAAAAAAGAGAAGTGAAAAAAAACTCGTTTTGAACAATAAGCTGATATTTTATTATTTATTGTTTTTTAGTTGCTATTGTATGCCTTTAAATTAGATCAGCAGTTCGCCGGCTTGCGACTTGAATTGGAGTGGAGGTCGCGGGTCGAATTCAGGACGGGATCCATAAGGAAAATATAGTTAAAAGTAATTGTGAGTGACCTATTTGAGGATGAGAGAATAAATACGTTAGCCAAATGAATGTATCTCTTTTTCTTTATGATGTTAATGTGTAGGTATTTTTGTTCAGTCGTTAGATCAAGACTCCAAGATTTAAAATGCTTCTGAACTGATCAAATTTAGAGCGGGGCCACACTGGTCCTAAGCTAAGGGAGTTCTATATCCTATTTAAAGTTGATTAGTGCTTCACAAAGGCATGCTCCTCACTTCAACGTGTAATTAAGGACATTGCGCAAGTACTTACTTAACTCAATAGCAAATGCACTGAACCACAGAGATTTCACAGGCTTTAAATGAAATTCCCCTTTAATTGTAGAGCTGAAATGACCTTTAAATGAAAGGAAGTGTACCAGGAAACTGCTTTCTGATTATATTTTATGCAGTTTTAAAAATTATAATGCAATTCAATGATTAGATTCCTTCTTAGATTTAGGAAGTGAAATAGAGAAACCTTAGAAGCGAGTGTCTAATATGTATATATTTTCACACCACCTATTCGGAAAAGAGCTTTTTCTTCCCTGCTAGGAGGGATCAAAGTGGCACTTTTCCTCCCTGCTAGGAGGGATCAAAGTAACACTTTTCTGTTCTAGCACACTATTTTTAAATTTTTTTGCACATTATTTTTTTAGCTTAAATAATCTGTTTAAGCATCAGATTGTGTCAACACTAAGATTTTTTTATTTTCCTCATAGTTGATGTGAAAAGCAGTATGTGTCACACGGTATCTAAATTATTTCGTCTTGGGCGTTAACACTTGAATCCCTCATTACACTCAGGATTCAATGTACGCCCTTGACGGAAATACGAGTATATCATTTTGATCCCTTGTAACACAAACTACTATTAGATAGTTGTAAAATAAAATCTCTAGTTATAATATAATGTGAAATGTATATTTTTAAACATTGCGATTCATGTACATAATGGACCAATAAAAAAACGGCACTTTTCAACAGGTGTATTATGTAGTTGTTTCCTAAGTTACCTATTTAATATAAAGGAGCTAAATATTACCTATACTATATCTAAATGGAAGTAGAGTTGTACCAAGAAAAGTCTGCAACGATTTTGTAAGCATACGCAGTGCAAGTGTTATTATATACGTCATAATTTCATAGAGGTTTGACGTTTAAAATAACACTTGCACTGCGTGTGCTATCAAAAACATTGCAGACTTATGTGGGTATCTGGGACTCTATGTTTAGAATTGTGTGAACTAGTCAATTGTGTAGGTGTAGGTATCTACATATATAATAATGTTTTTAAAGTTAATGTAATTATATCGACAAGTATAATTGCTCTCCAAAGAGAATTGATTTGGAGTTTAGAAGCCCACTGGATTATGAGGCACAAGTGACAAGTCACGTAACGATCTCCGAGCTGTCTCAAGCGCCCTAAATGCGCGGATAAGCCAACGTTAAGAAGCTCTGTCAACGACAAATTGCCTTTGGTGTCGTGGGCATTCGAAGTTTAAACTTGGAGTTCAAGAGCAAATGTTAGGCAGGAATGGTGAAGACGACAATAATGGTTCTGTGGTTTTGGATTTTTTGCATATGGTGTGAAGCGAGGGTAGAGGGTACCTATGGTTATCGTGACTATACTTTGAAAAATACTCGTATCTGGTTCTGTTAATCAAAAGAAAAATGTGATGAATATGTATGGGATGCAAACAAAGTTACTGCGTTTTAACTTCGAGTAGCAGTGTGCGATAGGAGATTTTAACATTGAAAATGTTTTTTCGATCGCATCAGTATAGCCCTCCGATTTCAGCCAAAGTGAGACATCGCCCTGCCTGGTCTCGTGAGTCTTAGGGCTACGTAAATGGCCCAGGTTTCAAAAGACGCGTCTTAACAAGGGCTACAATATGGTAAAAAAATATTTTGTAAAAGTCAAAAACTCTTTTCGAGAATCTCAAAAATGTAGAAAAATGACGCATTTTTCCGGTGTCTTTTCGCACGGAATCGGCAATTTATCGAAAAAGAAAAGCGATATCGAAAATTTTAAATAACTCCTAAGGGTATTGAGTTAGGCTACATTTTGAAAAAGATCGGACCTCTCTATCTCTTACGGTCCAGGCTGTGGCTTATCCTTTATGTAGCGAAATGTCACCTAATAGGATACCGCAGGAGGTGTGCGCGGCGCGAGATATTGTAAGTAGGTACCTAGTATGATTGGAGTTTGTTGATTATTGTATAGTTCAAGATTGATATGTAATTAAAACAAATATAAATAGTGCTTTTTTTAATAATTTCCAAAATTTTTATTTCATTCAAAAATTATTTAAATATAAGTACGAAACTCTTATGGTCACCAAAATCTCAAGGTACACAAAATGCCAAATGCAAAATCGAATCAGAACACCCCGCTATCCACGTGATCTTGTCTGTCCTACGCCTAGAGAGCAATTCCGAAAACGAGCGAGGCGAGCGGCTGAGGCTGGTCGCCGAAGGCGAAAAGCAAGCCGAAGCTGCGGAGCCGAGTGTAGTGAACGTGATTTGACTGATGTGTCACGCGAGGACGGAAGGGCTGCTCTGCTCATTTTTCTTTTCGAGTATCGTATAATTTTAATTGTAAAGAATATTAATAAATAAAAATGTGGAAAACTGATATGTTTTAATTAATTTTCAATGTACCCGAAGGTCGTGAGAGGCACGAGATCTGTGATTTTTTTTCAAAATAGTGACGTTATAAGTATAACCTTTACAAAAAAGAACAGACTTCACATACTCCTAAGACCTGATCCATTATTTTAAGATGTCCATCGGCAGATCTACTTCTCCAATCACTTTCCTAGATTAAATGAATAAGATAGATTGCCCACTTTAAAAATATTACTAGGTACATAATATCTCGACCTACAAACATTTTGCAGTAATGAAACACAAATGAAAGAACGGTAAAAGATACAGTGAGCGCAGAGAATTTGTAACGTTATAAGTGTTATAAAATCGGTAAAATACTATTGTTGTAAATGCCGATTTGTGCTAACCCGAAAATTGTCCCTAATCATCGGGTTAGCACTTGGTTTACAAAAATTTCTAATTGAATATTTCTGTGCTTGCTAGTTAGATTCGATGGTAGCTAATGATATAATCCTAGCAGTAAAACAAAACAAAACTAATTACCCTAGTTTTCTAATTGATTAGTAATGTTTCTCCAAAGTACCGAATGAAATAACAAAATCACACTTTAATTACGTGACCGCCACTCGCCATTGGAGCACGAAGGGCCACAATCTGATGAACTTTGCCCCAATCAGAGACTAGCAAATGTAGAAAACTGACAACCCGAGTATAACAAATAGAGAATCATTAGTGTCATATATTTTTTAGTTATTTTCATATAAAATTGCTATCTTTGTTCGTCACCACTAAACTTCATCACCGCCAAACTGACAGCGATGGCAAGTTCAATTTTATGTTTCATAATGATTAATAGCAATTATGTACCTAAAGGATGACTCACGCTAGACCGGGCCGTCCGACATGTCATTCTATGACGGCTGATCGGTGATGACGTGGTGCTTTCCATAGAAAATGAAGCGCCGGAAGCTCCAGCCCGGCTCCGGCCCGGTCTAGCGTGAGTCATCCTTAAGGTGAAAAGCTCAAAACGCGCAACGTAGTGTCACATGCAACAACAACGATGAGGCACATGAGGCACGCGCTGTTGTATGGAGGTCTCTGCACTCACTAGCCTTTGCCCAAATTAACTTTGGGTATCAAAGTACCCACACGCTACCGACTCTAACGTACGAGTTTCTAAAGCAAACTGTATTTTGAATCGATAGTGGCCTGGGCAATCTGACCGGACACACTTTGGAAGTCACGGGCACCGGTTTCAAAATTTGCTATAAATTGCATTCAAATGCTGCAAGCGCGACATAGTGGAAATTCGAACGAAATTCTCCGTATACAATATTTTATATACCAGTCCTTTCGGGGAACTTACATTTGTCTAAAATTATAGTTTGGATGTAGCACGGCCCGGTAGTGTAAAGGATGACTCACGTTAGACCGGGCCTGTCCGGCCCGGAGCTTCCGGCGCTTACTTTGACATGACAGGCGATCACTTGATGCTTTACAATCTTTACATAGAAAACGATGCTCCGGAAGCTCCGGCCCGGACACGGCCCGGTCTAACGTGAGTCATCCTTACCTTTTTTAATTATTGTCCTATTTTAATATCGAATTCAATACGAGTATTGGCATGTCACATTCACAGGTAAAATAAGTGATTTTTCGCTCAAATTTTATGTTTTAGGTATAGGTATCTCCTACTTATTGCCCATGGTTGTTTAAAAGCCGAACTAGAACCAATTAACATCTCGCCTTGACAAAACTTTTCCAGGTTGATTTTCAGATTCGTGTTATCGAGGTTCCACTACGTAATACAATTAGGATGGACCCTTTACCTAAACATGGCAAATATTGTTTGTTTGACATAACACTGGCTCGGCGAGCGTGGTTTCATTACACGGAACCTTATAAGTGCAACTTTGCCCAAACCTCTTCTAAAAGGTCACGTCACGGCCCACAGTTTGCTATTATGAACAAAAGTTGCTCGACTTAGGGCCGATACAGACGGACTGCAACCCGACTGCAATTTGTATGGGAGCTGCACGCTGACTGCACGCCAACTGCAACGTCGGCGTGCAGTTCCCATACAAGTTGCAGTCGGGTTTGCAGTCCGTCTGTACCGGCCTTAGTGCGGGGTTATGGTTAGAATATATGAGGGATGAAATTTTAGATAAGCACTGATTAATTAAAAATTAGTCTACTTATCTATATAAATTGTATTGTATCAGTTTGTATAAAAATCCTTTCGCTCTCTCGACTGCTTCTGGTCTTATTATTAATTAGATAGTTATTTAGCCCATGGTCTTTTAAAGGTAAATACTAATATTTATTTATTATAGATATATATATATTTATGATATTTTACTACAACTCAACTAAGTGCTCTCTGACAACTAAGAGACTGATTTTTTTTACGTAAAATTGAGTTGTTTCCTTATTCAGTCTCAAGAGACTCGAGCTCTTACCTACGAACTCTTCTTTATGAATTCCAGATAAAATAATAATATTAGACTCTATAAGATCACACATATTTTATTTAGAACGAGCAGGCCAATTCGTGATTTTATTAGGTATTAGATCAGTATATCATATTGGAAACAGATATAAAAACTAAAACTCGAATTGGCCTGTAAGTTTGGAGCGTATAATTGAAAAATGTTACGTAATGCAATCCTAAAAATGGCACAATCAATAACCATTTTTCCTCCTGTCAAATCCTATCTATTATATAGAACCATTGATAGAGACGCTGTCTGTGCAACCAATTATTTTTAATGTTATGGCCAGTCAAGTGCCTTCTCTCTCCTAGCCTCGTGCCGCCCACCATACAAAATTATAGCTAAGGAAGTTTGAATCTAGTTCTATTAGCAATTGGGTTGAAATTCGTTTGTTCGAAAACTTTACGAGACAAATGAAAATATACTTTATTTGTTTTAATGAAGGTTGACATTCCATCGAAACTGAGTGTTCATCTTGATGTACATTGGGCGGCACGAGGCTAGAGCAGTCGCCATAATAATATGTACCTAGGTAGTTTCAGAACCGACAAAGTGTGAAGTTACGATGTAAAGTTGTATATTATGGCTCTCCCAGACGCCAGGGGGTCGATTCCAATTCAACAATTAGTTATGGTTTTGAACTTATTTTGATACGTCCTTGATAATCGTCTTTTTGATTGGCGAGCATCTCAGTCACTTTCATCACATTTCGCATGCACCAATCAGCGCGCCCCACAAGGTCGTATAACAAAATAACAACAAACCCATGGTATAATAATATACTCCGCCGTATTCTCTTCCGACCACGTGACTGACACAAGCCTACGTCATCATGCGACAGCGCTATATAATAATATGCGATAGCGCTATATAAAGTGGCAATGTTATTGTGACGTAGGCTTGTGTGACTCTGGGAAGAGAAGACCATGTTTTATTAGACTACTAGCTGAGGTACCCGGCTTCGTTCAGGGAGCTGACATGAGAATTGTGTGGTGGTTGTAATAAAAGGAACAACTTTAAAATATATTCAGGTTTTTTTTAACTACAATACCTGTACCTACATTTACGTACATTTTTTTTATTTCCAACTCGAGAACAACCTACGACCCGTATAGTTGACCGTGAGAAAATCATAGGGAATAGGGATAACTGGAAGACGGTCATAGAAAATCTCCTGACAGTATGAAGGCTTCGAATAGACCACAATGTTCTAGAATATACCAAAACATTTGAATGTGTTCTGGAACACTTCACAATGATCTAGGATCCTGGATTCTAGGATATTTACGAATATTTTATAACATTCCAGAATATTCCGGAATGTTCTCGAACATTCGAACCTCACAACTGTCTTGCTTTAAATGTATACCCCTCCCAATAGGTAGCCCCAACCCTATAAAAATAGTCCAGAATATTGCACATTTGAAAGTGTTCCCGAATGTTCCACAATGATCTAAAATGTTCTCGAATATTCGACAACATTCCAGAATGTTCTGTAGCTCCACCCATACAAAAAAGGCTTCGAATGGGCCACAATATTCTAGAATATTCCACAACATTCGAGAGTGTTCTGGAATATTCCACAATGATCTGGGATGTTCTCAAACATTCGACAACATTCCAGAAAGTTCTGAAATGTTGTAGAATGATCTCCATTACTCTCGAATGCTCTGGACTGTTCTAGAAATGTCTAGAGGATGTAATTATCTTCAAAAGCACGCCCCTCATGTAAAAACGGGAATCTTCTTTATGGAAAGACAAAAAAGTTTCAAATAGTCCACAATATTCTGGAACGTTCCACAATGATCACCAATCCTGGATTCTAGGCTATTTCTGAATATTCGACATCATTCCTGAATATTCCGGAATGTTCTTGAACATTCGAACCTCACGACGTTACCACAATATGTAGCTATGATCCTACAAAAAACCTTCGAATGGTTCAGAATATTCCACAATGATCTGGATGTTCTCGAATATTCGACAACATTCCAGAATGTTCTGAAATGCTGTGGAATGCTCTCGAATACTCTCGAATGTTCTAGAATGTTCCACAATGATCTAGAATGTTCTCGAATATTCGACAACATTCCAAAATGTTCTGAATCGCTGTGGAACTATCTCGAATACTCTCGAATGGTCTGGACTGTTCTAGAAATGTCTAGCCTCCGAGACCCGAGACGGCTTCGAATGTTCCAGAATATTTCACAACATTCGAAAGTGTTCTGGAATGTTCCACGATGATCTAGAATGTCATTGAATATTCGACAACATTTCAGAATGTTCTGAAATGCTGTGGAATGCTCTCGAATACTCTCAAGTGGTCTGGACTGTTCCAGAAATGTCTAGCCTCTGAGGCGGCTTCGAATGTTCCAAAATATTCCACAACATTCGAGAGTGTTCTGGAATGTTCACAATAATCTAGAATGTTCTCGAATATTCGCCAACATTCCAGAATGTTCTGATATGCTGTGGAATGCTCTCGAATACTCTCGAATGTTCTGGACTGCTCTAGAAATATCTAGCCTCCGAGACCCGAGACACCTCACCAGGTACACATTTTTGTAGGTATATATTTCACAATCTATTCTGAACTTTCTTTTATTAAGTTAAGGTTCAAAATTCAAAAACAAAAACAACTGCGTCTTGGTCTCAGAGGGCGAAACTTTCAGCCCTTATATCCTCAAAAGCACACCCTTCAGGTAAAAACGGAAAACTTCTTCATGGACGGCAGATCGAGGGCTACCACCATATCGAGGGCTTCCTTGATCGTATCGGGACTCATTTCTGAGTTTTAGCGGCACGCACATTGTACACTTTCTTTTATTATATATATTGATGATCAAACCCGTAATAAGTTGTTAAATATGCATAGGGCTCTCCTTCTTTTTAAAATGATGGCTTCAGTCCAGTGGGACTATTTCGCCAGTATCAAGGTATTAGGAGCTAAATACGACGACTAAAATTGTACGGTTAGTACAGGACAGTGTACGGTGATTTTATTAGCTCTTGTAAAGCGATAGCTGAACTTCACAAGTAGCACGTGGACTACCGGCCGTTGACTCCAGAATGGTGGTTAAACGCATTTCAAGATTAATTCGCCAATCACTGCTATCATGCATGTTATTAATAATAAGCTATCGATATTACACTATAAACAATATTAATGAGCAAAAAAACAAAGGAATTAATCACGACGCGTGACTATTATCAAGATGGCGCTCGAACCGGAAGTCTGAATAGGGCTCCCAGAGCTGAAGTTGACAGCAGCATCGAACAAAACATATGTTCTTGATTTGAAATTAGCCGTACGGTGTCTCGCTCATACGTACATGTTTGTGCGAGAAATAAAAATCAAAGTTATACAAGTAGGTAATGTTAAATTAATTTACACGGTGTAACATCAGTAAACCGAATAATTTTAACAGCGTATTCCTGATCATATTTAGAGACAAAAATGTCCTATAAACTTTTTTTTTAAAACGCCTAGATTCAGAGATAATATTAATTTAAAAATAAACAAGTTTTTGTTGTTACATAATGTAAAAGGCTTTTTTGATGGTAATGTTGCTGCTATGGGACGTAGTCTAAATATCCTTATTGATAGATGTCAAAAAGTGGCAAGTACCACTTTGCAAAAAGAAGGTATTGCGAAAAAAAAATGTACAAATCAATTTTAAGTAACAAGTTCACCAATAACATTTATTTTTTATGTACAAATATATTCAAAAAATAAAAACGAAACAAAACAAAAATTTTTTTTTTTGGCGAAATTGACCTAAACTCGTATTACATTTTTTCCTTCCTTTGACCTCAGAAATGCGAGGTTAAAATTATTCGGTTTCCTCATGTTACACCGTGTATAGGTAATCATTTTTCGGTGTTTATATTTCCAACGCCGCCCTAGCTCGTGACAAATGATGGCGTGCTAGTGAACAGTAAAATTAGTAATGGAAATAAAAGATTAATTGAGATTTACACGCTTTTTACGATTTTATTTCCGGTGGGTTTTACGGGGATGTAGGGGTCGTAGGTACGCAAATAGGTACCTACCTAACACACGCCAGAAAACAAAGTAGTATAGTGGCGTAAATTTAGACTCTTTTATCAATTTTCTAAGACAAATTAGAGCCTAAATCTGTGTAATCTATCATAAAGGAGTCAGGGAATGAGATAAATAGACCATATTCTCAAAATCACCCTAGATCGAATAAGAGAGGGCTGACATATGCAAACTTCAGAACCCTAACGAGCCCAGTACGTCTACCATCAGTTTTTACATTGACATATACGCTCACGTCTACGTAACTTACTTTCTATGCATCTCGCTCGTACTCGCATATTAGTGCAAGCGAGATGTACAGAAAGTAAATTACGTAGACGTGAGCGTTATGTCAATGTCAAAACTGATGGTAGAGGCTCAGGACGTGTTTGGGGTAAGCGAGCAATAACGTGTTTCGTGACCTTTTGTTGTCAATACGGATCACTTGGCTACTAGATGGATCACATGAGACGGTTTGGGTTTATTATAAATCATCTGTCCATTGGGGCGGTAGTGCTTTCGTCGGAGTTATATTTCGCATTTGTAACACTCCCTTTTTGCTATCTATATATTTTGTTTATAATTGCTGCCATACAAGTAGGCCCACGGTTTGACTCAAGTTCTAATGCTATAGGTACTAAATTTGTGGTCTAATATTCATAACTGATAAAATTGGTTGATTGACCACGCAAGTTACAAATAACAACACACGTTTTGAGTCAAAGTACCATATTCATATTCAGCTAAATCACATTATTTGATCGATCGATTGAATCCGATCAGCCTACTTGGCTAAGTAGGCTGACAATTATCTAAAATCGCAAGACATTTGTTGCAACGTGTGTCGTTGCTTTTAGTAAAGGCTTTGTCATTAAGCGGAGTCTGTCGGCAACAGTCTATGGTTGCCAAACATTGGTTCTGTTAGACAATAGGCTATTGTAGTACTATAGTTGGTACGTACTCTCACTATCTATGATGTGCAGATAGCAAAAGCCTTAGTCATAGGTCATGGCCAAGTTCTGACAACCGTATGAGTGGAACTGACTCAACTAACGCCTCCCGGGGGCAAGCAGATCAAATAAAATAAAACCCCGGCACGTCACGCTCGAAATTAAAATAACCGCTTTTAACGATGTTCCAAACGTCCCAAAAATCAAATGGGTTCATCATTCACTAAGTGAAACTCTTCTGGTTACCTACTTTGTGTTGACGAATATCTTGTTTTTAATGTTCAATTGGAATAGATAATTTAAAGGGATGAGTTCGCCTTTGTGCTTAGGGTAAGGGAAAGTATGTGTGATGGATGTTTTATCCAAATGCAAATGAAGAAAGATCTTTTCAAACTTTACCACTTACGAACATTAAGTATGAACATAAAGTCAGTGAAGATTGTGTAACATTCACGAGTTTTCTATGGTCGGTGTCGCGAATGGTCGCAGTACTTAGAGTTAGACCAAGAAAAGTCTGCAGCGATTTTGATAGCCCACGCAGTGCAAGTGTTATTTATACGTCATAATTTCATAGAATTTTGACGTTTTAAATAACACTTGCATTGCGTGGGCTATCAAAATCGCTGCAGACTTTTCTTGGTCTAACTCTATGACGTGGCCCGAACTGTCAGATGAGACAAAATATCGGACCTGCTAGTATAAGTTGCATTCTCGCGCGCGACTCCATACATCTTGCGCGACTTCACGTACGGACTCGCGCCCGAGTATATACCTACGCAACTCATGTTAGACGGTCAGATCAAAGTAACCTTTTCAACGAGTACCGAACCTTCGCAAACAAAAAAACATCGATCATTTTGTTCTTTACTTTAATTCATAGGTACTGAAGAGCAATGTGGGAATTTGTTAGGAAAGTTCGGGGGCCCTCGAGGAACGACTAATTGGATGCGGGTTATGATGTTTTTCTCCTTACGTACTTGTACAGTCACGGGCACTAGGGCTGTTCTGAAACATAGAACTACTTTCAAAGTTTTTTTGCTTCGTTATGATACGAAGCAAAGAGGAACAGAAGAGCCTTTGACGTTGTTCGATTTTGTTCTGTTAGTATTTTATTTTATAATATAAATGTAATAATATATCATTGCGATTTTTTATTGAGCGAAAGACTTCATGAGTCAATCTGCCCAACCCCATGCATAACAACCGTAAGTGACATTAGACATAGACGTTTCATAAAGTACACAACATTTCTCAACACATTTGTTTTCAGATCGAACCAAGTTACTTATCAAATCACCCTAGTACCTTCAAAGAGCGCATTTTCATTTCGCTTCGAGCGTCGAAAAACAAATCTCGCGTATGAAACCTAATATGCCCAAATTAGGCTCAGCTCCGCGCAGATATTTGTATTTGTCTTACTGTTACAAATTTGGGCTGAAAACAAAAAAAAAGGAATAAAACTAGGAAAGTATAAAAAAAGCAAAAATGGGCTCATCTCAGCAAATTGCTGGCGTTGATTTATACATCGCTTAGAGCAATATGGCATACATTATGCACGTTTTATAAAATACTCTCTGTTAACGTTGGTTTGGCCCAGATCGACTCACGTCAGTCTGTGGGTAACCGAGACCAAGCCATGCTCCATTGCCCGAGCCACTTACAAATAATAAAGCATTAATATTAATGCTATAGGTATTTGATTTACGACGCAAGTTTTACGTTCGACGCAAACAAACAAACTGTGCACCTAAATGGCAGAATTTGCGAAACGGACCAGGTATTCAAAATTATTTGAACAAACATTGTTGAGAGCAAGAGTTTATCAAGAGAATACAAATGTGTGCAGATAATGCAGATAATAAGATAAGATACTTAATGCACCAGACGTTATTACTTATGCTGTTGACTACATTGAACTATTATTACTAACGTATAGAACCGGCATAGAGAACCAGTATTTTGGGCCATGAGTTGCTGCCGTTTTGGCATCATACCATCGAAGCGGAGCGTGAATCTCGCGACCTAAACGCGTAAGCGCCATGAAGCCCATGAATTTTATTTACGGCGCTTACGACGTTTTGGTCGTGTGGTACAGGCTGTGACTGCGACAATATCATTGTTTAGTATGTCATCTCTATAGTAATAATAACTCAGTGGTTGACTATACCTTAATTTACTTGAAGAAAATTGTCTTTGATCAATTTAATAACCGAAACTCTGTAGACGATTCAAAATAATTATATTATCAAGGCGTAACTTTACGTACTGAAACTTGAAAGCGAATTAGGTACATTATTGCGAATAAATTAATGTCGGTATTCGGACAGACGAATCGATCTTCATGTCACTTAGGAGGGACTCCCTCTGGTCGCATAACAACTTTTGTCATATTTTTAATTGTCATAACACTTTATTCATAAAATTGTAAGTCATAAAAATCTTTAAGTAGTCAGAATTATTCCTGAGCATAACTGGGTTTTTGTCATAAATGAGTCATAATTTTTTATAGTCATTAATTTAATTCGCATAACATTTTAAGTCATCTGCTTGATATCCATAATTGCTTTTCATTCGAAGTATTGCAGTGCATAGTATTAATATAGACATAAAAAAATAAGTCATATTTGTAGTGATCATAATGTTTTTTCATAAATGTTACAAAGCATGAATAATAAATATGTACCTACCTATGAAGCAAATATTACTTTAGTCATAATCATAACCACAGAACGACCGTATAAAAGAGGAGATCCAAGGAGAGAAGCCCCCTCCTCCTCCCTATGAGAAAGGGTTTTATAAAAGAAATTAATCATAGATATGAGATTTATTCAAATAGTTAGTAGGTTAGGTTCGTTAGGTTTCTTTAGATGCCCGAAGGGCAAACTACGCAGAAATAGGAGCCCCGCGTGAGCGGGGCTCCGTCGAATTGTTTTTGGACGGAGATTAGGGCTATCAATAACTAAGTATGCCTTAAACCATTATGGTTGAAAATTATTATGCTACAAAACGTTATACGTAAAAACATTATAAGTATCGATAAATATGCTTTTAGCTGGTATGACATCTGATTCATTATAATTAAAACCTATATGCACAAAAAATATATGACAACTGCTGAGTATGTCATCCAATATTATGGCTAAAAATGTATGACACAATATAATATGACTTTTCATTTGTATGCGCAATGATGATTATGGCACAAGTTGTTATGCGCAACAAAGATATGACTTAAAATTGTATGCAACCCAATATGGACCCCACTTAGGATTAGTTAGGATTTTATAATATTTTAATTCTCCGTAGAGGCACGCAGTTTGTAACTATATTTTTTCTTAAGAGTATGAGGTACCTAAAGAAGATTGGAGAGTACCTATTATTTATACTGAAATGAAGTAAGAGTCGCCATTAATTCTCAAATGTTGATAAATTTCTTCTTCAATTTGAATTCCCTGGTGCAGAGGTTTTAATTCAAGTATCTTAGATCTTAAGCCAATTGGTTATATATAGCCGGGAAAAACCAGTTAATTATATCTATACGTATCAGTGCGGCTACCACCTGATTGGCACTGACATAAACGCTACCGAGAAAGTAATTTACTTTCTATGTATTTTGCTCGTACTCGCATATTAGTGCAAGCGACATGTATAGAAAGTAAATTACGTAGACGTTAGCGTATAGGTATATCAGTTTTGACACTGCCAGTGACTCATGGTATGGGTTTAGGTATCCTTATAATTACTTGGGGTACGGCATCTTGTTTGTAATAGTCGTATGTAGGTACATATACGACTCACATGTTTACATACATTTTAAGCTGCAAGTACAAACAGCAACACTTTTAACTGTACATTGGTGGACCTTATTACAAAAGGTCCACCGATGGACAGTTAACAGTGTGGGCGATGGTACCTATGAGAACAAAAACAGTATCATTGTTTTGTAAATGCATGCAAAAATTTGTTTACATTGGACGCTATCAACATCAACATACAATTAAAATGTGGCGGAGGTATCTGGCTGCGAGCCAACTCGTTGCCCGGACGTACTTTCAATTTGTTTTCGTTGCCTGCACGGTGGTTTGCCACCAGGTCGGGCGCTGTGAGTCGAGTGCTATATTTTATTTATTTATTTAAGATTTAAATCTGGAAACACGGCCCATATTACAAATAGGTACCTTATAGACTAACATATAGGGACCGTGCGCGTTGGAGCGTCTGCCATCTTGTGGCCTGAATCGGAAACATATGTGCACATGTACATTGCCAAAGCAAGCTACCGTCGACCGTTCTCGTCGGTACGTTTCCTTGTGCATAGTAGGTTCTGCCATCTTGTGGGCTACATCGGAAGCATAAACGACACATTTACGCCTCGCACCAAAAATCTGACGGCTCCTAACTATGCTGCTCACTATAGTTCATGCATGGAGCCTATCTATACATTTTATCCATATGGTTAATGTTAAAACAACATTAACTCATGGCGCGAAATACTGGTTCCCTGTGCCGGTTCTACACCGTTAACAGTTCAATGTACTCGTAGTTACACTTTAGTTATTTGCTGGCGTTCGACTCCCCTGGGTTCGGAACAAATAGGAACAGTCCCGGCGTGTTTGCCGAGCAGCTTGCAACGTTGACTTTCCCAATGAAACTAGGTACCTTCGCCTACGGTGTTAACTGACAGTTCGTAAACCTTACAAAACCATTACAAAAGGCGTAAGGTTCACCTATGGACAGTTAAAAGTGTTGCTGTTTGTACTAAGTGAAACCAGCGAACTGATATACATGGAAGTATTCTGTCCGCTCAGTTATGACCCAACGTAAACTATTCGATTGTAGGCGGTGCTTACAAACTATTCGATTCGCAATTTCAGTTCGTCCGAGATGACAGTCAGTGACGGATGACTAAATTGATTTATAAAAACAACGTTTTTTTGTAATTAAAAATGTCTTCATGTGTCGTGAAGTGGTGCAGAAGTTATTTTAGTTCATACCAAGGATAGTGGAATCACTTTTCACTTGTAGTAAACAGATAACTTCAGTAAAATTTGAAATAAACATGACGATTTGTTTTCAATACTACCGTGCTAAGCTAAAACGTAACAACTGCATACGACTTTCATAACAACATACGACTTTTTAAATTGCGAGGATAATAGGGATGGTGTTATGCCAAATGAAATAGACTATTTTATTAACTTGTGCTTGGTTTAAGGTATTTTCTATATAATTATAAATGTAGTAATGAATTCTTTCTTACAGATTTGTATTTTCCTTTTTTATTTCATGAGATGGAGCTGTAAAAAAAACTACCTAATTATTCCAAATTAATAATCAAATTTGATATTATCATTTTACATTACTCTCCATTCACATACGGTGTTCAAATGTACCTCCGTGTATTACAACGCCGCCGCAGCCCGTACCCGAGTATGTCGATGCACATGCGATATAGTGTATGCTCTTCGTCATTTATCCTCCGCAGAAAGCACCAATTAGCCTTTGTCTCATTTCGTCCGCAGTTTCACATTCCGTTTGGTTTGGTACACCATATCTTTTACACAGCCCCACAAATTTAAATAGCCACGAGCATCTAACATTTTTATTTGAAGAATATGACATTCAATAAGTATAGTTCAATGAAAATTTAATTTCAAACATCAGACGTCTTGTCTATTTCCTACCACGCAAGAAGGTTTGTTAGTTTGGTATTGAAGAAGTATTTATTCTTGATTTATTCTTAGTATTTCATTTTTGCAAGTTCATTTGGTGTAACTAACACAACCTACATGTAATTTTTTATTATTTTAAATAGTTTCCAATTATTCGAAAATAATTTTGTGAAACGTGTTAAGAAACTAAAACCTTTTTATCAGTCAAGGAAACCAGAGATATTTATAAGACGATTGCGTACTTTTGAGTGGTTGTCAATGTCACCATTTGAACTGTCGTTGTAAACAATGTTGTGGTTAGTATTATTAATATTAAGGAATAACATAACTATTTCATTCAAGTATTGAACAAGTGGAACCACTAAGAAAGCGAAAATCCTGCAATGATTCTTACCGTGCTGTAAGCAGACCTAAAAATGGTTAGATGGCAACAAATTAGCATAATTTCCTGTCGAATACTGATTGTTTACAAGTAAGTTCGTTGACCCTGTCACCTGTTAGGGTTAGAACAAAGTAGTTTTTTGCGTGGATGTTTAAAAGGTCATAATTTAGAAACGGTTGCCCATATTAACATAGTTTCTATGGAGAAAATATAGAGCTTAGGCTAAACTATCTCCCATTTCCGGAAAGGATCGTCGTGCCTTTCCAACCTGTATATTAGTCTGTTCGAGGTACAGAAAACGGTGAAGAATATAGATAATACTCCTAAAAATACGTGTGATACCTCATTAGATTCGTAATGATGTCTAGAAAAGTGTATTCGAAGCGTGTATTAGCACCCAAAAAATTACAAAAGTTATTAACAAAAAAAGGGAGAAAAAAGTAGATTTGTCTTATTTCCCAAATATCTCTAAAAGTATTAATATTTAAGAAACCAAAATTAATATTATAAAAGAGGAGGATATTTCCAACCAAACATTCCATACTTGCAGAACTGTATCTCCATTATTTATACTTCTTTTTCAACGCTGAACACAGCCCTCCGCGCCTCATTTTCGGGAAACGCGCGCGGCGTGAAAAACTGATTACGTAACATTAAATATAATTTTAAAGGTATTAAATATTCATTGAAAAATTAAAAAAAAAATGGTGTATTTAAAATATGTCAACAAATGTAATACTTGTGGAAATTTATCTTAAAGTTATTTTTTCAACAAGTTAGGCAATTGTTAATGAACAAAATTTTCTCGAAATTCCTTCTTCATTGAAAACGAAAAAAAAATGTATAAATAAGTATTGTAAAATTGTGTCGCTTTCTAGAGCCTTTCTCATATACATGCTTAATAAGATCACGTACTTAATAAAAGTTTTAATAAAGTTAATAGTTTGCTTAAAATAAGTTTTAGAATAACATAGAAAATTGACGTAGACCGAAAAATCAAGGTAAAATTGAAAATATAAAATAATATTTTAACCAAACTATTAATTAAATAAAATATTTCCATTGGAACTGAAAGTGGGGATTTATTGTGACTCCGCCTATTCAAATATTTTTGACCCGATTCGTGTACCCGTGTAAATTTTGCAAACTGTATAGCCAGTCCGATTTCTAAGATCAAGTTCGCCATACATTTACTACGTAAAACGTACAGACTATACCTGAACGTGAATTCGCACTGCCATACAGATTGATAATAAAATATACAAAATACTTATTACAGCGGAATACGTTTATACAACAATGATTTATTTACTTATGTTGAGATAGTCTGTCATTTCATAACAACATTTTAACTAGTTATCTTTTAATCTGCATTAAATTATTATACGTGAATTATTTGACTGGTTCTTCAATGTATGGCATAAACCTGTCCCTGTCCAAGTCATATTCTAATCAAATATGAACCGCGAACTCTCAGCGGCCAGTACGTACAGCAAGAAGGTTATTAGCGGATTAATGTCGCTGATTGGTAGTTATTGACATTATATGCATTTCATCTACACTTAGCTATATACCATTAGTGTAATAAAGATGACTATTATTTCTTTTACCAGCTTTGATTACAGGCTCTGTAAACGCGCCGTCTTATTTGAATGTAGGCGTAATTGTGTATGTGTGCTAATTTGGCCCGAGAATTTGAACGGTAATGTTCCTAAAGGCGGTATCCATGGTTATATATGATCGCAGAGTGAAACCCGTTAAAAGTACCCGTTCTCTCAGATGGAAGATGTGGATGTCGCCTAAAGTACGAATTTTGGGTTATATTTTAATTTTAGAGACATGTTTTTATGGAGATTTTTAAAATATTAGGTGTGAGTTTATATGTAGATACAAAATCTACATATGCGAGGACATAGATATTATGTTTATACTTTTATCATTCGAATAGACAAAGTATGTGACAATTGAATATATATACAAAAATACAAAAAATACAATAAAATACAAAATACTTTATTTCATAAAATGCACAAAGATTATGATCTAAGGGATGATGCCTCCCGGCAAGCAAGTTGTTGCCAGTGTTGGGAGACACCGCTCTTCCTTAGGTAGTTATTAAGGGTTTTATTTACAGATTGTTATACATAAACATTTTTACAGAATTGTGTATAGATTGTGGCATTGCTATTTTAAATTAAATTTAACATAAACATTTAACTTAAACAATGATAAACTAAACTAAATTATATTGTAATTTTCAACACAAGGACCAGTAATGTGTGTGTGTGTGTGTGTGTGTGTGTGTGTGTGTGTGTGTGTGTGTGTGTGTGTGTGTGTGTGTGAGAGAGAGAGAGAGAGAGAGAGAGAGAGAGAGTGTGTGTGTTGTTTAATGTAGAAAGTCCTCAAATTATATTATGGTTGGTATACCATAGATATACCGACATCGACAATGGTAGGTATAGGTACCAAATATGACGATTCATAAGTGCTTGTTGCTAAGCTTACTTGAATATGAATAAAGAATACGAGTATATTTGTAATTTACAATCGGTACCTCCGTGTTAAGGGTGACTCACAATATAACGGTGCGGGTCCGGGCTGAGGCTTCCGACACCTCGTTTTCTATGACGGGAGATCGGTGATCACGATGCTTTCTATAAAACTGAAGTGTCGGACTCCTCGGCCCGGACCCGGACCGTTCTAAAGTGAGTCTTTAGGGGTGATGACCGTGCTGACAATCATACACTTAACTTTTCTCAACTAATCAGTACCCTTACCATAGGTTTACATTGGCCATAAAAGCTATAGATTAAATCAACTCACATATAGTGTGTATTTCACGCATCAATAAGTCAATACAAGCGAGTGAGTTTACGCAGTCGTTAGCGAATATGGCTACGTTAATCTCATGGTAAGGGTACCGGTTACAACTGCGAAAAGCGAGTTCTCTTAAAACGCGCTCAGTGATCACATCCCTTGCTCGCTCGCTGGAAAAATCTCCAATATGATAACGCCCTACGTTAGTACCTACATTCTGCCCGATTCGAACTTTAAGATACGTCAATTAATAGAAACGATATGGATTAGATGTGTCAGTGTCAAAAGTTACGTTTTTGCTTGAAGAAACGTCACAACTGACACTGACATATCTAATCCATATCGTTTCTAGATCTATTAATTGACGTATCTTAAAGTTAGAATCGGGCCGTTATTCCACAACATTGCAATGTCATCGATTCGACACGAGGCCGGCGCCCGAGGGAAGTTAAATATTTGGTGTAGGTGCGTCATGAATAATTAAACGAAATAAATAATTTATCAAGTCAGTTTGAGTGGAATACGCTGTATGTACGCAGACCAGCCGTCGCCGGGTACCTAATGCTCCCATTTAGATGTATCGAGGTTGCGGGTTCGACGTACGACGTAGTTTGTTTAGATGCACTGAGGTATCATATGGGGAATTTAAACATTATCTAGTATTCAGTTTTTCACAATATAAATGTCAGATTAACTGCCGTATTCGAACTTCAAGATATTCACAAGAGACGACATGTACTAGGTCCATTCTAGATACGTTATAGTTTAGATATCAACTAGTTCTCTATTGCAGCGCAATTCGGGCAACCAATGTCACTTTTACGTTAGATAGAGTAATATATCTATTAGATGTGAATTGGATCTCCAAGTCATATCCTGTGGAAATCGTTCAACAGTATCTCCAGAATCGCGCAAATGTCAAATTTGACAGGTTAGATCTTAAACATATCGTTATCATATCTTGGTGATGTCTAATAGATGTCTATTTCAAAATCCGAATCGGGCCCTAACAGGTAAATACGTGTGCGAGTGAACACGGAGGTAAATCCTAATTGAACAATTTGTTACTCGTATGCTCGTAGCGCATAGCGCACGTTGGCAGTGATAGCGTTACTGCTACGAGGTATACTCGTACCTGCTACAGGCTACGGCGTAGCGCTACAAGACCAGCTTTCGGGCCTATTCGAACTTTAACAGCCGTATTTGTTTGAAGAAACGTCAATTTTCACGCTTGATTGACAGTGACATATCCAATGCATATCGTTTCAATATCTAGTATTTGACGTATCTCATTGTTCGAATACGGCTGTAAGATACGTCAAATATTACGGCTAGATACGATATGGATTAGATATGTCAGTGTCAAAAGTGACGTTTCATCATGAAGAAACGTAGCCGTAATATTTGACGTATCTTAAAGTTCGAAGGATTTTTGGATTTGGATTGGATTTCGTTAGTAAGGATTTTGGCAACATACTTACTTTAGAGATAGAGGTAATCAATAAAAAAATCGTTAATATCTAAAACAAAAATTAAAGAGGTGTTGAATATAAGATTCAATGAGGTCGCATAACCAATTAGTTTCGTGTGTACCTAACTACTTTGGGTAGGTACAAAAAACCGTAAAATTTTTGCTGAACGCGCGCTGGTGATGGCCTACCTTTACAGTAACGATTCGGCATCGACAGAAGGCTACTAGAATATCTATTCGTACCAAACGTATGACAAATGCGAGTGTCCAATGAGCGACGTGTATGTGTGAGGCTTCGAGCAACACGGAAGGGAGGCGGCATTCGCACTATTTCCCCTCTGCCGAGGTACAAGATTAGCGCGTCAATCTAATCTAGCGCGGGTAATAAAACTAGTTGCACTTGGATTTTTCACTAGACCGAGACCAGACGCGCGCGTGAACACTGCTGCACAAAAATGCCTGTTTGCTCGGTTTTTTGTTATAAAAAGAGGTCGGGGCATCAAATTTACAAAAAGAAAGTGTTACATTTCACATGTAATATTTTTTTTTACATATCATACGTTTAATTACATTGAAACACAATTATTATATTTTAGTCTCATGTAATTGTTGGATTTATCGATTTTGCTCGCTCAGTACAAATTGCGGATCGGTCGAGCGACAAATCCGACTTCTCATCTCTCAGAATACAATAACATACTTCAACTAAAATGTGTTAGTGTGCGTGTTGTGACACTTGTCACTCGTCCGTACACAAAAAGAGATCGAGGTTTGCAAGATTTGTCTTTGACGTGTGTCATTTTCTATGTATTTGTGTCGTCATTACAGATTGGATTTTGTATGTAAGTGTGTGAGAAGTGCGACTGTGTGCACCTTTCCCCCCGCGAAAAATGGCAGAAAGATTTGTACGGTGAGATATCGCTTGGGCCCCTCCCTTCCGATGTGTCGGAAGCCGGTGTTGCTCGAAGGTGTGAGGTATGTTCCTTTTATAAAACAATTCTATATTGGTGGACCAGGAGGTCAGTTAAAGGATGACTCACGCTAGACCGGGCCGTGCCCGGGCCGGGGCGTCCGACATGTCATTTTCTATGACGGCTGATCGGTGATCACGTGGTGCTTTCCATAGAAAACTAAGCTTACATTTTGATGTCAAAATAATGTCACTGTGTTGTCATTCGCGTGTTTTGCTTGTACTTGTTCGTACAGGCGCGAGGGATATGCAATTATGCAGGGGCGCACGATAACCAAAATGACATAATTTTGAGATGAAAATGTAATGTTGGCCTCCAGGTATAGGTATTACTTTTGGATATACGTATGTATACTTCTATACTGCATACTGTAATTAACTTTAACTGCCAGCGACTCCCTAGGGGAGTTCACTGTTCGTAGGCGCTTTTCGCTACATACGGTTTTTCCCGTGTTATCGGCTACGCTCGTAGCGCGTAGCACGGGCTGGCACTGAATGTGTTAAGGTCGTGAGTTCAAACGTCCTCGGCACTCGATAGTATCAATGATTATGGTTAAGAAAAAAATACAAAAAGAGTGTCATTTTGTACAGTATTTTGGACTCTGCTACCAGTTTCGTACAAAGATCTCATGCTTTTATCCTACAACATCACAAGCATTTGTTTAAAAGTGGGTTAATTAGTTAGAGTAATAACCATGAGCTAAATGTAGGCTGCGGTGACCCATTGTGGCTATCTGTGCAACTGACTTTGTTTTGCGGTAAACACGGAGGCCGATTCTGTTTCAATAGTTTGATATTATTTAAATATTGTTTCGATACGACCTTGATTCGACGATACCAAAAAATGCGAGCGCCCCTTGATATTCCTATTAAGACGAATACACGAGGCGTGTTCTGATTGTAGGTAATAAGAGGTTATGAATCCGATCCGGGTGTGTTATGGTTGTTTTGCCAAAAGTTACGTTTCTGTTGAATTCATAACCTGGTATTACAATAAGAATACGCCTTCTAGTCTTATAAATTAAAGATGAAAACTTTATATTTATGAGCAAGACTGTATTCGTACATATCTATATTTTAGTAGGTACCCGAAGCAAGATATTACCTACGGGTACAAACATACAAGTAGCTATAAAATACAAAAAAAGTAACAAAAACAAAGTGGATTTTCCGTTCATAACAATGACGGGTAAATAAAATATTATTACCTAAGGCAGAAAATACATTCATAATGTCACACTTTTCGACTTACACAATCTCTGTGTTACGATTGTTTTTAATTGAGACAAAACAAGTTAAAAAGTTATTAGTGTGAAGTTCTTACATAAAAACATTAAAGTATTTTTGTTATCCAACTCATTAAGTCATTAAATGGGTACAAAGTCCGTAACTTTACTGACGGTAACAGAGAAACGACTTGAAGAAAACAATTAATTTTAATTGCTACCGCCATTACTTGAAGTTTATTTTAACTGTAACGCAACAACAGTATCGTCAGTTTCTTATTAAACGAAGTTAGTCAGTTCAGGCAGTCTTGGAAAAGATATGAAAAGTTTTTATTCTCAATCTTTTTATTTAAATTACGCAACGTAAATTTTTAGTAGAGTTCGGAGACATCGTCGCGTCCCGACAAACCACCCAAAGGCCGGTTGGCCTATTACTTACTTTAACGTATTAGTATTTATCTAATACGTTAAACGAGTAATTCTTGTTTATTTATATATATATATTTCGGGGATCTCGGAAACGGGTCTAACGATTTCGAGGAAATTTGCTATATGGGGGTTTTCAGGGGTGATAAATCGATCTAGCTAGGTCTTATCTCTGGGAAAACGCGCATTTTTGAGTTTTTATATGTTTTCCGAGCAAAGCTCGGTCTCCCAGATATTTCCAAATTATTTACAGATGATTAACCTAACTAAAAAAAAACCAAAATATTACTTTGCTAATCCGCGAAAAGATAACGTGCTAGTCAATCAGTGCTAACCCGTTATACTTACTTGCGTATTTTTACATGCAATTAATATTCCCACCCTCCCACCGCAAAAATAAATACGCAAATAAATATAACAAACCACCACCAAAAGAATAAACCTCGACACGTGTTTCGCCTCTCTACGAGGCATCCTCAGGAGTTGTTGACGGTCTGACGCCCGGCAACGGAATGACCTGTCTAGAATGGTCGGCCATATTTATACCTTGACCACTCCCCCTACCGTGCAAGTGTGAGTGAGATGGAAAAATTCGTAATAACGGCGATGACGCAACATTCAATTGTTCGTTAAGAATCATGCCCCTATTGTTGTACCTAATTATTTCCAGTTGTTCCAGAACACCCAAACGCAATCCCTTTTCGCAAACATGTAAAATATCAAAAGAATGATTCTCAGATAAAGTGTGACCTGTATCTAATAAGTGCTTTGCAAAATTGGACTTCTCTGGATGGTTATGTCTATATGACGCAACATGCTCTTTATACCTAGTAGTGAAACTACGGCCCGTTTGCCCCACATACACTTTATTGCAATCGTCACAGGTAAGCTTATAAACTCCAGACTTTTTCCCATTCTCGATCTTATCTTTGCCATTGCAAAGCTTCGAGTGCAAAGTATTATTTGTCTTAAAGGCCACAGGAATGTCGTTAGACTTCAAAATTTTGTAAATTGCATCAGACAACTTGCCAACATAAGTTATGCTCGCTTTATATTTCTTAATCGGTTCAGAGGATCGTGCCGCATACAACATAGTGTTGACCATACTATTCCGCTTTTTCCTGATGATACCATCCACAACAGACTTATCGTAACCATTCGAAACTGCTAAGTGATAAATATTATTTAATTCAATCTGATAGTGTTCATCAGAAAGAGGCACAGTCAACATTCTATGCACATAACAATGAAAAGCAGCCAACTTATGCTGCCACGGATGCGTGGAAGAAGCCGGGATAACTGTATCGGTATGTGTAGGCTTACGGTAAATTTTGAACTGATGCCTGTTGTTTACTTTAGTGATTGTTAAATCTAGAAAATTCAATGAGTTGTCTTGCTCTAGTTCCTTTTTAAACTTAATTTTTGGATGCTTACCATTAATTTCAGCAATAAATGCATCCAGCAGGCCCATACTACCCGTCCAACAAATAATCAAATCATCCACGTATCTAAAATAGTATAATATATTATTGTTGCCCGCAATATGCTGGTTCTCAAAATGGTCCATAAAAATATCAGCCATTAAAGGACTTAGTGGTGAACCCATAGCCAAACCATCACTTTGCAAATAATACTGTCCCCCAAATCTGAAATAATTTTGTTTCATACAAATCGCTGTTAGATCTATCAATTCATCTACTTCCCCTGGATGTAAACGTTGCCTTTCAAAAAGACCCTTAATAATCTCCAAAATCTCTCCATATGGCACATTTGTAAACAAACTGTCTACATCCAATGAAAGAAGAACAGCATTATCTGGTATGTTAATGTCCTGGATCTTTTCTATTAACTGCAAGCTATTTTTCAAGCAATATTTCGGCTGGAACTGGGACTTGTCTCTTATAATGGAATTCAACCTTTTTGCCAGATTATAAGTTGGCGCACCCAAATATGAGACCACTGGACGAACTGGGATATTATCCTTATGAATTTTGGGAAGTCCATAAAGAATAGGAGCTCGTGGATTCATAGGCACAACCATACTCTTCTGATGTTCGGTTTCAAAAACAAATGAAGAATTCTTAACTGCTTGTCTAAGATCTTTCTGGAACCCTGGAGTTGGGTCTCTTTGCAATCTCGAAAATCCGTCACCTTGAATAAGGTCTAGTACTTTCTGATTATACTGTCCCTTCTCCATAATCACAATGCAGTTGCCTTTATCTGCCTTTGAAACCACCAAATCACTGTCTTGCACTTTCTGTTGTATAGATCTTAGCAGCAAAACATCAGAATCAACACACGCACTCTGTGCTGGACTAGTACTCTTGATAACATTAGCCACCATGGTCTTTGTATCTACATCACCACGGCCCCGCACTATTGCAACCTCAGAATCCACTGCCAAATTTTCTAATGTTCTATGAGTAATTTTTGTCTGGAAATTATACTTCAAACCTTTATCTAAAAGCCCAATTTCATTTTCTGAGAACTCCACATTAGTTAAATTCTTGACTCGAGGATGGAAAACATGGTGAGTTGTTACTTGCACATCCCTTCTCCTTAAAAATGAACCAGAACTCGACTCTGTTAACCTATGCAATTTGTTAAGCTGGGTAGTATACATCTGGTGTGCAAGTTCAGAAGCAAAGTATCTCGCCTTCTGGTCCAGAATATCGAATTCGAGATTATGCAACTTAAATGAAAGTTCTGAATATAACACCTTAAGATGCAATTTCAAATTATCCCTTACTGAAAACCAGTGGCGAGATTCTTCGTTCAACCATATTTTCTGAGCCCTATTAATAGCCAATTTAGCAGCCCTGGAAGTACTACTACAGCGGAAATGGATGTAATTAGGAACAACATTCAAACGCTTGCACTGTTGGTTAAACCAAACATTCTGGACAGCTGCACGATGTTGTTTGGTTAGTTTGACATAAAGTCGTGCCTGTTCGGCCACGCAAGCCGTTTTCAAATAGTGAATAGAATCAGGCGTTACTTTGCGGAAATCCATACTAATTAAAACCAAAATATTACTTTGCTAATCCGCGAAAAGATAACGTGCTAGTCAATCAGTGCTAACCCGTTATACTTACTTGCGTATTTTTACATGCAATTAATATTCCCACCCTCCCACCGCAAAAATAAATACGCAAATAAATATAACAAACCACCACCAAAAGAATAAACCTCGACACGTGTTTCGCCTCTCTACGAGGCATCCTCAGGAGTTGTTGACGGTCTGACGCCCGGCAACGGAATGACCTGTCTAGAATGGTCGGCCATATTTATACCTTGACCACTCCCCCTACCGTGCAAGTGTGAGTGAGATGGAAAAATTCGTAATAACGGCGATGACGCAACATTCAATTGTTCGTTAAGAATCATGCCCCTATTGTTGTACCTAATTATTTCCAGTTGTTCCAGAACACCCAAACGCAATCCCTTTTCGCAAACATGTAAAATATCAAAAGAATGATTCTCAGATAAAGTGTGACCTGTATCTAATAAGTGCTTTGCAAAATTGGACTTCTCTGGATGGTTATGTCTATATGACGCAACATGCTCTTTATACCTAGTAGTGAAACTACGGCCCGTTTGCCCCACATACACTTTATTGCAATCGTCACAGGTAAGCTTATAAACTCCAGACTTTTTCCCATTCTCGATCTTATCTTTGCCATTGCAAAGCTTCGAGTGCAAAGTATTATTTGTCTTAAAGGCCACAGGAATGTCGTTAGACTTCAAAATTTTGTAAATTGCATCAGACAACTTGCCAACATAAGTTATGCTCGCTTTATATTTCTTAATCGGTTCAGAGGATCGTGCCGCATACAACATAGTGTTGACCATACTATTCCGCTTTTTCCTGATGATACCATCCACAACAGACTTATCGTAACCATTCGAAACTGCTAAGTGATAAATATTATTTAATTCAATCTGATAGTGTTCATCAGAAAGAGGCACAGTCAACATTCTATGCACATAACAATGAAAAGCAGCCAACTTATGCTGCCACGGATGCGTGGAAGAAGCCGGGATAACTGTATCGGTATGTGTAGGCTTACGGTAAATTTTGAACTGATGCCTGTTGTTTACTTTAGTGATTGTTAAATCTAGAAAATTCAATGAGTTGTCTTGCTCTAGTTCCTTTTTAAACTTAATTTTTGGATGCTTACCATTAATTTCAGCAATAAATGCATCCAGCAGGCCCATACTACCCGTCCAACAAATAATCAAATCATCCACGTATCTAAAATAGTATAATATATTATTGTTGCCCGCAATATGCTGGTTCTCAAAATGGTCCATAAAAATATCAGCCATTAAAGGACTTAGTGGTGAACCCATAGCCAAACCATCACTTTGCAAATAATACTGTCCCCCAAATCTGAAATAATTTTGTTTCATACAAATCGCTGTTAGATCTATCAATTCATCTACTTCCCCTGGATGTAAACGTTGCCTTTCAAAAAGACCCTTAATAATCTCCAAAGTCTCTCCATATGGCACATTTGTAAACAAACTGTCTACATCCAATGAAAGAAGAACAGCATTATCTGGTATGTTAATGTCCTGGATCTTTTCTATTAACTGCAAGCTATTTTTCAAGCAATATTTCGGCTGGCACGATCCTCTGAACCGATTAAGAAATATAAAGCGAGCATAACTTATGTTGGCAAGTTGTCTGATGCAATTTACAAAATTTTGAAGTCTAACGACATTCCTGTGGCCTTTAAGACAAATAATACTTTGCACTCGAAGCTTTGCAATGGCAAAGATAAGATCGAGAATGGGAAAAAGTCTGGAGTTTATAAGCTTACCTGTGACGATTGCAATAAAGTGTATGTGGGGCAAACGGGCCGTAGTTTCACTACTAGGTATAAAGAGCATGTTGCGTCATATAGACATAACCATCCAGAGAAGTCCAATTTTGCAAAGCACTTATTAGATACAGGTCACACTTTATCTGAGAATCATTCTTTTGATATTTTACATGTTTGCGAAAAGGGATTGCGTTTGGGTGTTCTGGAACAACTGGAAATAATTAGGTACAACAATAGGGGCATGATTCTTAACGAACAATTGAATGTTGCGTCATCGCCGTTATTACGAATTTTTCCATCTCACTCACACTTGCACGGTAGGGGGAGTGGTCAAGGTATAAATATGGCCGACCATTCTAGACAGGTCATTCCGTTGCCGGGCGTCAGACCGTCAACAACTCCTGAGGATGCCTCGTAGAGAGGCGAAACACGTGTCGAGGTTTATTCTTTTGGTGGTGGTTTGTTATATTTATTTGCGTATTTATTTTTGCGGTGGGAGGGTGGGAATATTAATTGCATGTAAAAATACGCAAGTAAGTATAACGGGTTAGCACTGATTGACTAGCACGTTATCTTTTCGCGGATTAGCAAAGTAATATTTTGGTTTTAATTAGTATGGATTT